>NC_045639.1:38243182-38543182 GCF_009829145.1 Chiroxiphia lanceolata | reverse complement strand
TGGCACATCGATTTTCCTATCAGACTCATACAAAAAGCCCATTAACAGAGACATATGTCTGCACTTCCATAGCACCTTATCTAACAGAAACAATCTTTCCTCTTAATAAATTGCACATGGCACAGCCATTAATAGTTAAGGCTTTGTAGCATCACTATTTGTTTTCAGAATGCATTAACACTTGCTTCTACAGTTTCAGTGTTTGCCCCTCTAACCATTCTCACTTGTGTTTGAGCTTTAGCTGAGCACAGGAAACAATTCAAATAATTATTCATCTATTTGGACAATAATGGATAGCCCTTCTATAGTTACAACTAAAATCAGTCTGTCTCATCTTACACTTCTAAAATTTCGATTCCACAAAATCAGTTTGGCACAGAATTTTAGTCCAACATTACCTCCAGATTCATAGAGAAATAATGAAGCTGTCTTTAAGCTAAATTTAAATAGCACAAAGGAAAAGGCAGTAAAAACTGGTTTGCGGTTAGCATTTTCAAGTAGCATTCCTTTGTCTACCTCAAGCTTCTTAAAAATTCATGCTTAAGGTATACTTGGCAGTAGTTTTATAATTAAAAAGCTGTTAAGCTTTCATAGGGAAAAAATGAAAATGTGTTTTTCCTAATTAGCTAATCATAAATTTTTCAAGGAAATAGTCTTCTTCTAGAAAATGATGATTTGAAGAGGCAAAATCATCAACAGTAGTATGCTGATTATAATATATTTTTCTTACAAAAATCAGTACATCTCCCCAGTTAATTAAGTCTGTCCTTTGGTAGCAAGTTCACTTCACTGCCTGGATAACTCATATCCTACCTCCCACCACTGCCTTTATAGATGGTGCACAGTGAGATACCAGGAAATTGAGCAGTTAAAAGTGCTCATCATCTGATCAGTTCCATTCTGAAAAGTTGAGAGAAACTTCTGAATTATCATTTTTCAATGAATTTTCTGAACCCAGAAAGAAATACTGATGTTTATAAGGGCATATTTAGCAATTTGGAAAAATTCTTCTGAAACAGATCTCTGACCTTCTCAGTTAATGCAACATAATAGTAGTTTGGAGTTGTAATTCATTTTCCCAAAGATTATATAGATCCTGTGAATATTAGCTCTCTATTACAAACATATAAAGGCCAAACTGAGGACATATTTATAATAATGATTGCTCTTCACTACAAAGATCATGGTCCCATGATTATACTGTTGTTTTACAGAAAATAAAGATTCACAAACAGACTGGTAAAGTAGCTTATTTTTTAGAAGAAGTGATCATTAGGCGTATTTTATTCCATACACTCAAACTTCTCCTGCTCACAGAACCCATCTTAAAGATATAAAACCACTTTTCTCCAAACACTTTATAATTCAACATGAGATGCATATTTTCCAGGTGGCTTTTAGACATTAATGAAAAAAAAAGACTTTTCAAAGAGAACACTTTCCACCCCCATTCAGTCGCATACTCTCATACATGCTGCACCAACAGCAACCGAATTTCCTGCCACAAAGAATTCCTACCTGCCTTTGCAAGCTGTTATGAGAACTCTTGCTTACTTTGATGTCTGATATCAATCTGGTAAAAGGCTCCTCCAGGTTTTTTAGGCTCAAAGCAAAATACTTTCTGCAACCCCCAAGAGCTCTGAAAGCAGAGTCTATATAGCATATTATCTAAACTGGCTTAGGCATCTTGCTAGCAGTAGTTTGATTGATTCTTGAACACCTAAAGTACAACAACAGGTATCTTTCTCCCTCATCTGTAAAACCGAAGTTAAATGTGACAAGCAGGGAGAGAAAAGGGAAAAAGACAAAAAATTAGTGAATCTTTCAGTGGGGAATGTTTCTATTGCTAAGTAGAGTGAGAAACTAGCAACTGGGAAGTGAAGATGGGAGACCTGATAAGATCATCTTCTTCTAAACTCCACAATGAAGAGAGGACTTTTTCTGCCACTCCCTATCTCCAGAACAGTTATCCTACTTCTCAGGGGTTACAGTCTAAGTTGATCTCAATTCTGTTCCCACATTCCTGAAATAAAAAAACTAAGAGAGAGGCCCCATTTCCTTTGCTTAACAATACGCAGAAAGAAGCAGTTTCCAAGAAAGAAAGTGTTTCATTGAAGAGGTCCATTGTTCCTCCATCTCAATTCTGTGTTTTTTCCATTGCCTCTCAGTTACTATGGCTGGAGAGTGTGAAAATGACCCTGGTACTGTAAAACTGAAACCTAAAAAAATGCATGCACCTCTTTTAAAACCACTATTCATTTAGTGTCAGACTGAGGATATTCTTGGGCATCTGATCTGCAGGTAAAACTACCCTTTGTACTATATCACATTTCTCCACCACCGGGCTTCTGGGCTCGGAGGGCCAGAGATGGATGGGACTTGCAGTCTTGAGTTTTTACATCAGGGCAGTATAGAGGGAAGCACAAGAGAATAATGGCATAGAAGAGGAAAGCAAGAGAGAAAGGAGTCTTTGCAGCACCCTCTGGACTTTAGGTATCTGTTGCCTTAAGACTACATTGCCTAGAGCTCCCAGTGAAATCAAGAGAGTGTGGGGGTGGCCCTGAGTAGGGATAACCCACGTCTGAGCTACCCCTTTTGAGCTGCTGCATCTCTATTCCTCAACAACACATGCTGTGCCTGTGCTTTCAGTGTGATTCAGAGCAACGCGAAGCAAATCCTCTGGTTTTATTCATCCTGTGTGGTTTGGTTTTCAGAGCAGTTTTAGTTTATGTGAGATGGATTCACTTTGGAAACCTAATCCAACAGCATTCCGCAAAGATTTTCATTGGAGCACCACTGCAACTCACACTTTGTCTGCATTTACCATCCCTGAGCAGCATCCTCTATCCCTCCTTGCAAGGGCCGCGGAGGCTTCTCCTGTCACTGAGGTCTTTCCTGATGTGGGAAGGACACATTCTGTGGAAATGGCAGTTTTTTACTTCGAAGGTGGAGTCACCCTCTGCCTGCTGTACAATATAGGGGAGTGGGAGTCATTTTGGCAGGTGAAAACATGGTTTGCAGACAGATCACAGACTGCAGGGTGCTGGTGGCCCATCATGAGGATGGAGGAGAACAAAGTTTTTCATATAGTTTCAGCATGGGGTAGATGGATGATTTCTCCCAAAGGATGAAAAGACGTGTGACATGCATTGGACACAGAAGAGGGTACAAAGCAAGTCTTTTGCTCAGAAGACTCATTTCCTTCTTCCAGAGCCTGAACAGCTTTGCATCCCCTCTGTCTTTCTATTCCTTTCCAGGTTTCCCACTGAGAGTCTCTTCTTCCGATACCTCCATGCAGAACTCCAACAAAGTGCTCTTCTGTGTCCCACACACGGGCTCATTTTAGCAACCCCTGGCAGCAGCATTCATTGAAAAGGTTCATTTTCCTGAGGCCTGGGAAGGGCAGTCCAGGACAGAGCATAAAGGTGAGTGCTTGCAAATGGAAGGAGTAGGTAATGAAGGCTTACTGAGGTGGCTCATCTAAAGGTGATGAAAAGTACTTGGAAATGTAGTTCAGTCCTCTCACATCTTTATGTGAGAAAGCCCAAGGATGAGCATTCAAAAGTTGCAAAGAGATGCCTTCATGGCCAAGTGAAAATGTGAGGCGTGAAGATAGGTTAAAAAAATTCTGCAACTACGACACTGAAAATAGTCACTGCCTAAGAAAAAATGAATACAGATTTTATAAGATTATGTCAGGTTCTGTCAATTTCCTTAGAAAGTATTTTACTCTGTGAAAGACGTGAGGTTACAGGAAAATCAGGTTGGATGAATAAGTTCAAGGTTGTGAAAAGATGTCTTCTTCAATGAAGCAGCAAAAAGAGAATTTTTGTAGTTATGAGGAGACAGAAACCAAGAGGACCTGGAGATTCCTTTCCTTGGAGAATGTTAAGAGAAGAAAAACTGTTCTGCGGCAAAATATTTGGCAGTCCTATGTCAGTATTGTTAATAATTAAGATTAGATGAATAATTTATTATGTAAATAGCTATTTAAATGGCAAGTCATTATGATTTATTATGAACACTGTATGTGTAACCATAGATGAACTGCCAGTTTTACTCTGATAGAATAATCAAGACCCGAATTAATAAACGATGATGAGAGATATTATTGACAGACATGTCTTCCATTTTGGAGTCTGGCTTTAGCCAATTTGGCCTTAAATGAATTTTCAATCTACATATCCATTTTGTTTTGTTAGCAGATTGTCTACTTTTGTTTGCAGATTCGCATGAGTTCCTGATGACAGCTGACTCACACACACTGTAAACCCAGAAATATCAAGCAAAATGTTATTTGGCAGCAAAGTAACTAAAACATATAACCACCTAAATATTGACACAACTTCTGTCATATGAGTAGCAACGTATTTTTTATGTGTCTATTTCTTTTAATGAGGAATCTAAAATGCCTAAGACCTTGTTAGTGAGCAATATTTTGTCTTCCATGAAGATGTCTTCAATACTCTAGATTTCAAAAGCAGCGTGGAAGTAATACAGACACTTTTTACCAAAGTTGTTAAAAGTGAAGTAGAACCAAGGAGTCCTGGCTGTGTACACCACAGTGATGCTACTGGGCTTCTGCAAACTCTGTCAGGGGCTAAGGGGTGCTACTACGGACAGAAGCAGGAGCACAAGGTAGACGCTGTGGCCTTTGCTGAAGGCTAAAGAGAGATGGAGGTAGCCTTGCAGTGGGGAGTCCTGGCAGTGGCAAAGGAGATGCCAGTTCATTACATAGAGGTGTGAACTCTTTGATTTCTATCAGGTTCCGTATCAGATTACCAGAGCCATCACAAAGCTGCTCTGGCTTTCCTTTGCTTTGCCTGTCCTTTCCTTCTGCTGTGATGTGTTTTCCAGAAGCACAGAACCAGTACTGGGCTCATTTTTCAAAGCCTGATCATGTGATGAGCACAGCAGTGCTAAAGTTATAGAGGGAACATCAGGGAGCCTGCAGCTGCTTGGACCAGCCACCAAAACACTGAGATTCTCTAACAAATGATCCAGTATTGCTTCAGAGATGGAAAAGATGTGCAGAAAGAATAAAGTATCACAAACTTAGTGCCTTCTAGTTCAATAGTGTCTGTTATTTAATTGAAGCTCATGTATATAAAGACAGGTTTCCACTGAGGATAATAAAGATGAGAACAATCAGTTTTCTCGTCCCTATTAGGAATGAAAGATACATTATGCCTCATGCTATTTTTAAAACAAGAAATGTCTTTAATATCTGATAGTAGCATTATGCTTTTACAGATTATATTTGTTCTTAAACATTGTTATTTTCATAACATTATTATACAGAAATTATTAAGAGGAACATTATACAGAAAGAGAAACTTCATAGTTCGTTAAACACAAAGGTTTTCTGCTCTATTTTTGGTTCATGAGCAGGGAGAATGGATGTGCAGATGTGAACTGAGGAACCAAACTGCTTACTATGCCTAACAAATTATTTATCACTTTGAACTGTTATAGGAAAATTATTTTAACTAAGCTGATTTTTGATGGGAGTTAGATTCAGTGACATGGAAAATTAGTTAATTTATTTTAGATTTACCAGATCATTCATTTTGGTGTTATACTGTTTTCTTCTGACATTTTGAATAAATTGAAATTTCTTTCAGTTTTAATGTAAAGACTTTTAATAAGATTTAATAAAATAAAACCAAAAAAATCTTTGTGAATTTTCAAAAAGTTGACTTTTCCTTGGTTTTCACTTGATGAGAGTTGAAATTTTGCCAGCCAAACAACCAATCAATCAATCAATCAGTCAAATAAACTAATTACCTTCACATGCTTAATTTGGAAGAGCATCAGGAAAGTAATTTTGTATGTATGTCAGTGGTATAGTAAAGGATAAATATTAATGAGGTAGTAAAGTTAACTCTCTTCTCACATGCTTCACACATGCTTGTTGACTTTTTACTTTACTGTTGCTCCACAATCTTGCAATTACAGAAATTATACGGTATCATACTCCATTAAAACTGTACGTTAACTGGACATTCCACAAATCTTTTCCCAAATATGCTTTTTTTTCCCTGTAAAATATTATATGTGACTGTAACTGTGCAGCCACAACTGACAAAATGATGTCACATTAAGCTCATCTTGGTCGAAGTCCTTCAACTCTATGTTAGGATGATTGTCCCAATTGATAGAGACTTTGAAGAGCTACTAGTAGAGTGAAAGATGTATTGCTGTTCTGAGATAGGGCTACTGTTCTTTCTTTTCCTAAGAGAGCTCAGGAGCAACTTTTCTGACTAAATGGATCTTAGTAATTAGAACTTTAGTGATGATAGGTCAAATGGCTTTACTGGAAGTCAAAGAGTGAAAATAACTTACCGAAAAAAACTATATACAATTATTTCCCTAACTGCTCTAAATTCTAGGCTACTGTATTTTTAAGGTAAAAAAAAAAATTAAATACAATTTTGACTTTGAAAACACTGAAAAAATGTGCTATTTATGCTCTGATAATTTTTATTGTTCTTAGTCTGTGTAAGGGTTTTATAAAGAAAGATTTTCTTTAAGTTTAAAAATTTCAGGCAGTCCTGAAATATCTGATAGGGATATTGAGCTTTCTCGTTGTTGTTAATGCTGACCCACACAGATTTGGTCACATTTAAGAGGTCTGCTTTAGTCTATGCTGTGTTTCTGGCCTCATGCAAGCACAGTACAAGTAAATGCCCTTGAGGAAGAAAACTGGCATGTTTCAAAGAGGTCCTATTTCATCCTACTCCATGTTTATGCTTAAAGACATTAAATCACAGCATCTCTTTGTAAACCATCACTGTTTTGCCTTGACTGTGAGCAAGCAGACTACCAGTAGCTTTATGGTGCAAAGCTGCCAAAACTTTGCTCTTCAGTCTCTGTCATCCTTGGGCATCACAGAACCTGGGCAAGCTGGGAACAGAAATAGAAGTAAGAATAGGTTAGAAATTATAATTCCTAATACGTGGTCAAGTTTTCCAGAGTTAGGCTAATCTGTAAGTGCTACTTTTTCTGAGACTACATTTATATTTTTTATAGCATATCATTAAATCAAAGAACAGGTTTTAGTCATTGCTCCTGACATAATTGTTTCTTGCCCGGCCGCAAAGGAAAATAAACTTTGCTGTAATTGTTTTTCTGTTTCTGTGAAAACTATAGCACATTCACCTTCATATGATTTATGCAAGTATGATAAGACATGCATATAAAAACATTGTTTTCTCTTACCTCTAATGTCAATATGTTGTGTGAGGAAGGAAGCTGGGAGGAAATTGAAGTTTTCCTCTGAAAGATCATAAATCTTGATCTGTTATTCATTAATGAACTCCATGTAGCTCTTAATTGCCAATAGGTTTGCTGTGTAGAAAAAGAGCAGGGTACAGAGTCAAGAAGGCACATAGGCAGCAGGAAACCACAGGTGTGACTAGTGCCTTCCTTACTGTAGCTTGCTGAGGTGCCTGACAAATACACTGAAAAAGTATAAAAATTTTGATGGAAATAAGCCTACTTTTTGGCATTTGTCATCAAAATGGTATCAAAAACAAAAGTATTTTCTACTTAGAGGAAAGAACCCATCTGCCTTTTAGGAGCAGTTTGGTGATGAAGCTTGCCACTTCATTCCTTTATCAGCTGCTGAATTTGTGAGGGCTAGTGCTTAGCCTGTGGTTCTTTGCATGAAAACTGCTGAAAAAAAAATCATAAAGACAAAGCAGTTTTGCACAGACTCACATGTAGCCAAAAAAACCCCCAGAGTCTGAGGCCATAAGTAGCTATTTAAATAATCTGTATAATATATAAAACTACAAACCCTCACTATGTCTCACCATTAGGAATTACAGCCTTAGTGCCTATGAGAATCCCAGAATCATCTAGGATGATCCCTTAAAATCATTTAATCCAACAGTAATATATTTTGAATGGCTAAAATGTGATAGGATGATCCTACCTGGGAGGTAGATTAAGAAGCTGTATTTTTTGCATTTTGATAATAGGTACTGAAATAACATAGACAGAAACAAACAAACAGGAGGGGATGAACTGCAGAATGACAGAAGGTAACAGGTTTTTTGTTTAAGTTACCATTTGAATCTAACAGAGCTGTTATTGGTAAGACAATGGAAAAACAGATTTTTCCAAAATGTCTTATCATATCCAAAGGGTACAGGCTAGAACAACTAAAATTTTTAACCCAAACAAACATGTTCTCGAAGGCAGACCAATTAATTAGTTTTCACATCAGTACTTTTCAGCTGTGATAGTGAGAACTCTGCTGTATCACACTTGGTTTTATATCTGACAGCAGGCAAGGGAGAGTTATTGGAAAACCCTGTATCTTGTATGCTTCATGATACCCAAACTGCTGCTAGGCACTGGATGATGGGGGGATGTATGAAACAGCACTCTGCAACACATATGCTGCCTGTCTCAGACCAGTGGGTGCTGCCCAAACTCCAGCGTATATCAGCCATAGGGCAAGTAGAAAGGCAGAAGCATAGTTCACCTAATGCCTCATCTTGATTCAAAGGCACTCTGTGCTTTGTTATATTCAGGGCCTTAATGCTAAATCATACAAAGACTGTTTGTCTGCCTAGAGAACACATTTTTTTTTTTTTATAATCAAGAGAGTCATATAGAAAAGATTAAACAGTTAAACACTGTAAAAGGTCTTTCAATTGGGACAGCTGGGGGCTCATGACTCTCTCCTGCCGTGCGTGGATGGGCTTCATCGGTCTGGAGTTGCCAAATGAGGAGGTTGCCATGAAATGTCAACACTTCATTACTTTCTTTTCTTCTGTCCATATTTAAAACAAATTGTATTCAACCAAATGATAAATTGGCTTAAGAAGTTGAAGCTATAGCAAAAATAGATATGACCGCCTCTTCAGGACAAAGAACTGGGTATGGTTTATCTGAACAAAATCTATTTAATTGCTTAGTAAGAGAACAGGACACACAAGTGTTACAAAGCAAGTGGGCATCTTGAACATATGGTGCAACTCATGTTTGCGTTTCCTCTACAGCGCAGACTTACCCTTTGATATGTGCTTCTTGCTCAGCTATGGTTGAGCTTGGTTTAATTCTCTCATTCCTATTTACCATCCTGCTTTTTCTTTGTTTCCACCATCAGTCTGCAGACAGAAAGCTGACCTAAAATATAGTTTTAGTGCTGATCTTTCTGTCTTTTCTTCTGCTTGTTTATTCCTCAACTTCCAGAACTTTATACTCTCTTTTGTAACTTCTAATTCCTCTTGATTTTTCTTTTTTTCTGTTAACCCTTACATGACCTGACCGGTAAGTCCAAACCATTTTCCAGCAATACTTTTTCTGCTCCTTGGGATCTCTTCTTAAATCTTATTAGAGGAGAAAAGAGTATGCAGAGAACAGGGATTAAGGAGAGGAGAGGAAGAGTTGTCTTCACCAGAAGGTTTTTTCCTTTTGCTTCACATGCAAACTAATTCACCTTCTGCTTCACATACAGAATAATTCTGTACTGATCAGTGTAAATAGTTGATTAAAATAGATTAAATCAGGAAACAAACAAAAAGAAACCTATCAAACAACCCAAAAAAAACATGAAAATATATGAGAACAGCAGAATTTGTGATTATTACTCAGTTCTGATTTATCCCTGGTTAGAAGAGTGCATCTACATTTAAAGTGCCATTACATGTTATCAGTCACACTTTTGAGACAGTACACATCTTGCCTTTACTGATCTTAGATCATTATCAGAATTATTTTTTGATTATCTCCTTACATTTGGGGGGAATTCCAGATATGTCCTCATTTTAAAGTTTTATTTAAAAATAGGTCTGAACTTTCATTGCTAGACAGTTAAGCTATCTAGAAGGAAACTTCCTTGCAAGAATTGTCTTCATACAGTTAAATACCACTCTCTGTTGGAATTGTCCAATAAATTTTAGTTGTTCCAACCGACATTATCAGCAGGCTTATATACTTACATATCAAAGATGGTTAGGGCTGTTGTATTTAAACAGTCCTAATGCAAAACCGGATGATATAATTCATGAAGTGTGAAAAACAACCTTGCCACTTCTATTGAAATACTCAAATGTCCAAAATGCTAGCTGAATCAAAGCAGAAACATGGATTAATTTGTGTAGCTTCTCTGCATTGACTAGTCTCCCATACAAGCTTCTGTTTTGAATCCCGGTCAGCAAAGCAGCAGTCTAAATCTTCCGTAGATGAAAACCAGGGGATTTGTGATGAAATTCATAATTCGCTTGGAAGTATCTCATCCATGCTGGATAATCAAAGGCATAATATCTTTAGCCATGTTTGTGTGAGTGTGAATAGTATTTTATTCGTCAACCCCCTTAGTTCCTCATAAGATGCTAAGGTCAAGTTTGCTCCACTGTGGGAGCAGTTAATGTGCCAGAGAGTTTTCAAGGAGCTCAGGAAAAAAAAGCCTCTGATTCCACTCACTTTTAGAAGAAAACCATAGAGAAAACTCTGGTCAAGATCACTGTAGATAGTGCGAAAGTTTTTCAGCTGGAGAGATTGTAACACAAAAAACCTTCAGTAACTGCAGAGCAAGGAGATGATAAATACAGGGTGAAAAAAGGAAATTCTACTATTGTTAATTTAAGCCTAATTTATTACTTATTCTACTTCTCTCTGTAGTTCCTTCTATATTAAAACTGACAAAATTGGGGTTAAAAATTAACTTTCCACTACAATGAATAAGACCGGAACATTTAGCATCTCATGCTTTTTTTGTTCTACTTGAGGGTTTAGGAAGACATCATAAGAAAATTTATTTTCCCCTGCTCTAAATTTATATAGCACATAATATAGTTGTCTACAGAGCCACATCACATTTAACCCGGAACACAAGTGTTAAAAATATTTTTTTTATTAGTTATAGGTTCTCAACATCATTTTCTAATGCACTGTACTTACCTGAGCTTTTTTTAAACCATTTCATCCTCATCTCCTTCTCTTGTTAACTGACATACCTGATAAACTTAGAGATTTGAGGGGTTTTTTCAGCTCTTTATTGAGCTGTATGAAAGAATTGAAAGAAAATGGGATAGAAATCTCAGTTTTTTACCATTTTAGGTTGTTGAGGACTAAGATTTGTATTCAAATTGATTTTCAGTTACAATGGATCTACAAGTCAGTAAAGATGCTGATAAAGTATGGTTTAAAAACAGTAGGATATTAAGAAGTCTGTATTGGAGAACAATTTGGATTCAAGAGTAAGACTATTCTTTTTTAAAAAAAGAGAGATTCAATACAACTCAAAGACATCAAGTGAAGCAAAGCTTTTACTATTGTTACACTTCTAATTACCATAGAATTCATTAGCAGTGACTAACTGGTTTATTACTTTGTTTTTCTCATTTGGAAAGGAGCACATGAACTTGGTTCCAGGTGGTGAAATTTTATTTGTGCTGGCACAGGAAAGGAATTTTAAACTTTGTCATAGCAAAGTGCATGGTCCTTTATAAAAAGTTGTTCTAAGCTCTGTAATTCCTGCAAAAATTCCAGTGAAATGCAACACATGATAAATGCCTGAGTGGCATCTTACTGAATCAGCAATCTTACTAAATCAGCATTTTACTAAATCAGCTACCTGGACTTCAGCAAAGCCTTTGACACCATCTCCCATAGCATATTCCTAAAAAAGCTGGCAGCCCGCAGCTTGGACAGGGGCACTCTGTGCTGGGTTAGGAACTGGCTGGAGGGCCGGGCCCAGAGAGTGCTGGTGAACGGTGCTGCATCCAGTCGGTGTCTGGTCACTAGTGGTGTCCCCCAGGGATCAGTGCTGGGCCCAGTTCTGTTTAATATCTTTATTAATGATTTAGATGAGGGGATTGAGTCCACCATCAGCAAATTTGCAGATGACACCAAGCTGGGGAGGCAGTGTCAATCAGCTGGAAGGCAGGAGGGCTCTGCAGAGGGACCTGGACAGGTGGGAGAGTTGGGGCTGATTCCAACGGGATGAGATTCAATAAGGCCAAGTGCCGGGTCCTGCACTTTGGCCACAACAACCCCATGCAGCGATACAGGCTGGGGACAGAGTGGCTGGAGAGCAGCCAGACAGAGAGGGACGTGGGAGTTTGGATTGACAGGAAGCTGAACAGGAGCCAGCAGTGTGCCCAGGTGGCCAAGAAGGCCAATGGTATCCTGGCCTGCATCAGGAACAGTGTGGCCAACAGGTCCAGGGAAGTGATTCTTCCCCTGGACTCAGTGCTGGTGAGGCCACACCTCGAGTACTGTGTCCAGTTCTGGGCCCCTCAGTTCGGGAAAGATATTGAGGTGCTGGAGCAGGTCCAGAGAAGAGCAACAAGGCTGGAGAAGGGACTTGAACACAAGTCCTATGAGGAGTGGCTGAGGGAGCTGGGGTTGTTTAGCCTGGAGAAGAGGAGGCTCAGGGGAGACTTCATCACTCTCTACAACTCCCTGAAAGGAGGTTGTAGTCAGGTGGGGGTTGGTCTCTTCTCACAGGCAACTATCAGTAAGACAAGAGGGCATGGTCTTAAGCTGTGCCAGGGGAGGTTTAGGTTGGATATTAGGAAGAAATTTTTTACAGAGAGAGTAATCCAGCATTGGAATGGGCTGCCCAGAGAAGTGGTGGATTCTCCGTCCCTGGAGGTTTTTAAGATGAGACTGGATGTGCCACTTAATGCCATGGTCTAGTAACCACGGTGATGTTGAATCAAGGGTTGGACTTGATGATCTCAGAGGTCCCTTCCAACCCAGCTGATTCTATGATTCTATGATACTGGTGCTGAACACACCTCTGGATCAGGTGGAAATGAGCATGGCTCTTGCTTGCCACAAAGTTACACATTTCAGAACCATCCAGCAGAGGAGAAGTGCTTGATCTCAGGCTCCTGTGAGCAGAGGCTATCTGCTTAAATCCTACGTAGGCCAGTCTGACAGGCAAGTGGTTCTTCCCACTCCCCTTCCATTTCTCGATCAGATGTCTGTGATCCTCACAGACAATAATCATGATATCTGAAGCAGGGTAAAGATCCTTCCTGCTGGATTTGAAAAAATATTTTTAGTAGTTTATCTTCTGTTTACCACTTAAATATGGAAATTTCAAAGTGCACTAAGAGAGGCCTTCAAAAGACCATAGAATTTTTTTGGATATAGGATCAAACACTTCCATATTGCCTTGGTCAGAAGTCTGTGTAACTTCATTGTAGAAGGAGAGTTGAAGGGAATATGATCAGTACACAGACCAAGACTTCCTTAAATACATTGTTGATGCAGTTACACAAAGCCACTGCCCAGAAGTAAATGCTGTCCTCCCGTGCCCTGATAACTGATTTCAATATTTTACATTTTATTCAGTTCGAACACACATTTTAAAAATACTGATAGAAGTGTTACCTTTTTTTTTTCATAGTGGTATGCAAGTAAATGCAAACAAAATGCAAATATTCATTTTCTTTCACTGCACTTCAGCAAATACAGACTTCCTTGACTCCAGTTGCAGAACTTTGACAAGGTTTTCTTACTCCTGTAGAAATGCATCCTCTTTCTGTCTTTGTCATGTATGAACAGATTCTACATTCATCAACCAACTCTTCAGCCTTCAGAATAAAACTCATAATCTTGGACTGCAGTGGCACAGACCTCATTCATCTGTCTGGATAAGCCAGGCAAATGAAGGCTCTGAAAAGAACATTGAAGAATAGTCACCTGTTAGTCTTCTTGCTAGCAATTCCTTCTTATTGACCTGTTCTTTTTTCCTTTCTGTATCTCAGTTTTCCTAGGCCCTTTCAACAAGGGCTGACACATCTTCTCATTCTAAAGCTTTATTTTAGAATATCATTTAGTTCTGCGGTTAAGCCTCCCCACACCCCCCAGGTTTATGTTCCTGTTTAAAGATTTATCTTTAGTTATAAAATAATGTAAATTAATTTACATATGTTCACGATGCTTCTGAATCAAGTTTCAGCTGCACTGAATGTAAACTGTACAATATACTCTCAGGGGGATTAAATATCTTTTTTTCTTTCTAATAACTTATATGTTCTGGCTCTTCTGAATATATAAATAAAAAATGAAAACGAAGAGGAGTCTATAGGTTCAGCATTTTCCCAGAGAGGGCCATCTGCAAAGAGCATAGATGACTCCTGTGGTGATAATAGTCATCACAGAGCCCTTGTGTGTGGGTCACAATGTTCTGCATCAAATTAACCAACATACCTACACTGTCATGTAGGGTAAACCAAGTCATAAGAAGCTGCGTGACAAAAATTAATGTTTTTTTCGGGGTCACTCAATAGTTATGGACTAAGTTGAGAAGATATTCAGCATAGGTCTTCCAGCAAGTGTGTGCCTCGACACCTTACTAAGTGTTCAAGTACACAAGCCTGTCTATACTGTTCCAGTATGTTACTGGGAAGTGATCCTAGAGCACTTACTGCAGACTTGTACAGATGCAAAAACAGAAATCTACAAAGACACATAATGAGATTAAATGGCCATAGAAATTATATAGAGTTATTTGGGTAAAAAAGTTCTTGAGATATTCAATAGTGAAGAAAGTGATTATTAATTCCTAGAGAATATTCACATTTTCTATTCAAGATTTCCTATGGGAAGACTGTTTCACACACTTTGATTAAAAAAAAAATCAATGTAATAAATGTTTTTACTTTTCTTGGGTTTTGTTGTTTGGTTGGGTTTCTTTTAATCTTCTCTTTCTTCTCTTCCAATGTTTGCTACTGCATACTATAGTACTATAGAAGTACTTTTTGCTTTGTCTTTTATTTTGCCATACTTACTTCAACTAGTTCTTCAATTGTAGAAAAGCTGCAGAATGCTATAGATAATGAAAGAGTAGAAGGGAAAGACATTTTTTTCATCACTTGTTATATTCGTACCATTTTGATAAAATGCATTTATGCATAAACCACTTTGTATAATTGTTTTTTCCTCCCCTACCATACACTAATACATTTACAAAATACTTCAAAAATCATTTTAAACCATCCTTATAGAGAATTGATATTTCTTATCTCAGGCTGTGACAACAGTGTGATTTTTAGAACTATAGGTGTTATATCCAGTCCTAGCATCTGATTTATAGGCATCTATAATATGCAGCTGTTACATTAATTACAACCACTCACAGATACAAGAAAACAAGATTCTCTACATTATGATTAAGTTTAAGTTTAGACAGACAAAAAGGTGGTGTGATAGCTCTCTTTATTGTGTAATAATGGCGCAGACAGTTTTTCCTTTTGTGTCTAGTGGTAACTTAATTTCATGGTCTACTGTGTAACTAGACTCTACGGACTACTAGAAAGCATGTGAGAGATTAAATTATTGATGTCAGCGTGTTCCTCATACAGACATTTAGAGAGAAAGAATTACTTGATAAAACAATTATTGCCTTCTAAAACCATGAAGGCAAATTCATTCTCCAAGGTATAACTTTGGAAAAGCAGTAATACTGAAGTTACACCAGAACTATGTATCCTAATTTTTTTCTCTGTCTTGAAAGAAAAAATGACCTTCGCCTTGGTTAGGGACCCTCTGATATATAATTGGGATCCCAGAATCACAGAAAGTTTGAGGTTGGAAAAGACCTCTGGAGGTCGTCTGGTCCAGCTCCACTTCTCAAGCAGGGCAATCTAGAGCAGGTTACTCAGTACCATGTCCAGATGGCTTTTGAATATCTCCAAGCATGGAGACTCCACAACCTCTGTAGGCACTCTGTGTCAGTGCTCAGTCACCCTCACATTAAAAAAGTGTTTCCTGATGTTCCAACAAAACCTCTTGTATTCCCACTTGTGCCTGTTGCCTATTGGCCTGTCACTAGGCACCACTGGAAAGAGGCTGGCTCCATCATTTTTGTGCCTTCCCTCCTGGTATTTATACACATTGATGAGATCCCTTCTGAGTCTTCACTTCTTCAGGCTGAACAGTCCCAGCTCTTTCAGCTTTTCTTTGTAGAAGAGATGCTCCAGTTGATTCAACTTGGTGGTCCTTCACTTGAGTCTTTCTAGTATATCCTTATCTTTCTTGTACTGGGGAGACCAGATCTGGACACGGCAATCCAGCTGTGACCTCACTAGTGATGAGTAGTGGGGAAGGATAACCTCCCACAGTCAGCTGGCACACTACCCCTAATGCAGCCCAGGATGCCATTTGCCTTTTTTGATGCTTGGGCACATTGCTGAGGCAAAGAAGACATTTATTGTATCAGCTTTTTCCATGTCCCATGAATCAAGCTTCCCCATCTTGTTGAGCAAGGAGCCTGTGTTTTCCCCAGTCAAACTTTTGTCACAGAAGCTCTGTGCAGAATGTGGGCTAAAACATACTAGATTCCTTCTGCAGTATTTTGGGCCTTACCGTAAAATACTGCTTCCAAATTTCCCCACCCCCTCTATTTGATTTACCATATTTTAAATTCTACTGCCTTTTTAGAGCCTGCTGCCAACACGAGAAGTAATAATGCCCAGAGGAAAATTTATGCTCTCTGTACATCTTATTGTGTGTGCACAGAGACTGGCAAAACCTACACAAAAAACCCCTGTAAATCTTTCTGTATAGTTTATGCACAAGTGCACTAGCCCAAAAGGCCACTGAAAAAAAAATAAAGATATCCTGATGGAAGACTTTTTTTCATCTGAAACCTGGTGACCTTTTAGGATTTTTTTTTTTTTTTTTCCAAATCATAGTTAAGTTAGCTAAGGAAGTCCTTGCTGAACAAAGGGGAGGATGTTGTCACCAGTTACCATTTAGCAGACTGCCTCCAGCTAAAGTGTATCCTTGGCTTCCTCCTTCCAAGTCCAGGACAAGAGTTTATGCAATCCACATTGTAAATTTTTAGCAATGTTTGGTATGTAACAGAAGTGTGTGAAATGAAATGCATCCTAGTTAACTAAGAAATTGATTTCAGTAACTGGAATAAATGTTTGCTAAAAAAAAATTAAATAAATATTTACTTGCTGGTAGGTATTTTTGGTGTTTGTTAAGAAGGTAGGGAACTTTATGTCTCATTAACTTTGTGCGTAAGAAGATCATTAGTACAATTGCACAAGCTTTGAGTTTCTAACTGAAATGTGAGATCTTGGTTGTATAGATCTTTATCTGAAGAACAAATTAAAAGATAAAATCCTGCTTTATGTACTAGAAATCCCCCACCTTTCAGTTTTACCAGGGAAGATGAAGGACTGTTGGCCTATTGTTCACAGCAAGGCTTCTGAAATCTGTGGTCCATAGGTCTTTGTTCCTTGGTAGGACTAAGTTGCATCTGGAATTGTATTTGGTAGAATAAGAGCTTTGAATATGCAGCAGCCCTAGGGATCCACCTCCCATAATTTTTGAACTACAAACTCAAAAATAAATTATCCAGCAACAGACCATGACAGAAAATCTGGACCAATATTAGATGAACTGGATCCCACCCACTGCTTTTTCTCATTGTGATTACTGCCGTCATCAGAGGAACTAGGAGACCATTACAAAAATAGGCATTTGGGTGTAAAAGAGAATTGCAATTGTGCTTAACAAGAAACAAAGAATAAAATTTCATCATATGCATAGAGAAGAGTGTTGGCCTTTTAGGTGGGAACAATCCTGCACTGTTTTATAATGTTTAACACCTGATAAACTAAGAACCAAAACCAGCTGGATGGTTGAAGAGAGACTTTATAAATACTAACTCTTATAGTACCATGGTATCAGTTGATGTTATCAATAACAATGAATTCTAAGATTAAAGTACAGAACAATGAAAATTTAATATCCCATCCAGTCATTATGGAAATACTGTACTGCATATACAATGAAATGATCATAATTACACCTGGACACTGCCTAATTACACCACACCAACTTTAAAAATCTACATCTATATGCTGACTTTTTTTTTTGCTACTTTGTTTCCTCCCCCCCTTCCCTCTTACATATATGTCTAACTCTAAGTGAAGGTTAAGGAAACTCCAGGATCTATATTTGCTATATTTGGCTATAATTGACACCTGTTCCCTGCCCCTGTCATGGCTTTTGCAGAGCCTAAATTGGATGAAAAAATACAAGAGCAGATACCTGCCAAAGGTAAGCCATTTTTACTTTTTTCCGTATCATAATTTCCTTAAAAAAAAACAAAGAAAAAAAACCAAACCAGACATATTATTTTTCCTTTCTCTGTTATTCTGAAGTAATAATACAGGGTTTTTTCTTTTTAACTCCCTGAATGTACAGTGAGTTTTTCCTACTTCTTGGAATAACTGAGCACCATGCACTGTGCTGTTTTGTGGATTTCCATACGCCATCCTAAAAATTGATCTCTCCTGCAATTACTGTGTGAAAATACCATGGTATTTACTGTAAGTGAAGGACTTGTTCAATTGCCTTTGTGGAGAGTTTTTCCATTCCTGCTAGGATCTCTAAATTGGCTGTTTTTTCACTCCAGAACTGCTTCACTATTGCATGATAAATGCTACCATAGACCCAAGGAACCAGACCACTTAATTGTCTAGATGCCTAATGATAACACCTACTACAAAATCAGTTTTTAATTATCATAACATTTACTGCATTTTTAATGATACTAATGATTGAAAATTTGGACATATTATGAACATGCAGTACAATAGATTACAAAACTCCCAATTTGAAAACATAAATAATAGTTTTCTGATATGGTAAACAAAGAAACCAAAATGGAAGGCATTTGAAAATGTTCAGATTTCACATTTTCAGATATTCAGATTTGCATTCAAATCATGACACTGATTCTGAACCATGTATTTAATATTTTGTTTCAATTTTTATTTTCTAGATTTCAAAATGGAAGTTTTGCCTCTGAAAATATGGACTGGGAAAAGAAAACAAAGCATGCAGGAAAGTTAAAAGCTCCAAACAAGGATGTTCTTCTGTCAACTTGGGCTTCTTGTAAACCATCAGATGTTGGTTTGCCATAAACCATCAGTTTTATGGCAAAGGTATCAGACTTCATAAATTTCATGGATTCTAAGTGACTGAATCCTGAGGTCAAATGAAACAAAAATCCTACAGGTTTATCATAAACACTCATATACTAAGAATTTACCTGAGGATTTGTTGAGTGTTTTCTTACTGGAACTGAAAGAGGCTCAAACTAAAGGTGTTGGGTGAAAAAAAAGAAGCGGAAACAATATGAAGATTAAACATTATTCACAGCTTTCACAAATAAAACATTTAAATTTTACATAGATTATTCTTTTAAGATGAGGCACAGTGAACCATTCTTGCTTTACAGAACTCAAGTAGGTGTATCACTGAACATATATCAATATGCTACAGTACCTTTGCAAAAATCTCCATGTAATAGTTTGTTTTTCTAATACTGAGATAGAGCTTAACTCTGACAGGCTTCGTTTCTCCTGGTATAAAAGGATGGCACAAAAATGATAAGTAAGAGACGAGGGAAATCTTGCTTGTATGTAAGTGAATACTTATGCAATACCTTCCGAGGATAGCAAGGTAACAGAGGTTGCAATACAAAAGGATATGGAGAGAGCAGATGTGTTGCGGAGAACAGGTGTGTTGCAAAAACCTTCTTCTGAAGGAACACATATTACAGATTCAGAAAGGTCCAAAATCAAGAAGTTGTGACACACCCCTATGAAGCACCATTCAGCTCATTTCTGCTGCAAATTCTTTGTCGAAGGCCTTTCAGAAACTGCAGTGTGCTGGAACAGTCACTATTTTAATTTCCCCTGCCCTTGCTAGTCCAGTGCCTATAATAAGGTAGCAGGACCCAAAACTGTATCTCCAATAAGTCTGTTTACAAATAGAAACTCTGGAAATAAAGATGAGGCAGAAACAACCTAGAGAAACCACCAATATCTAGGAAACACAGAGAGCATAAACCAACAGAAGCTTCCCCTGACAATTATTGTTTTATTCATCTACTACAAGTTTCAATGAAATTATGAACAGGTCAAAGTCTAGAAGGTTTAAGAACATTTACCCAGGAGACAATAATACTTATCTGCTATGAATGAAAAATTAAATAATCACTTTGAATTTTTCTTGAGTAAATTGAAATTTCTGAAATTCAGGGCTTGATCAAACATGCAAACTGAGAAAATAGCCTCTGCAAACCTCTTTGCTCTCTTTGAAAAAGAGCTTCAAGCACTAAAATAATGATGTACTAAGCAATAGAAGACGCATTTTCTCAAACACTACATCTTGCAGGCTGCAATTTTCAGTCTGCTCAGGGACTCTTGACCATGCAAACTAAACTGAACTATTGCATGAACAATTTAAAAGGTATGGATGCTTTTATCCAAGCTGATACTCTAGCTGAAATACTCAAAATTAGATCATTTTGCTGGCACTATCCTGTCTACCCGTGAAACTCTCCATGGCTATTTGAGTTCTAAATTTTAAAAGGAATTATAGGGTCTAGGCAAAAGACAGAAACAAAAGAGATGTTGAACTATATTAAAATTACAAAAAATCATATCTGAAAGTAGGTATCCTGCTTTGGTCAAAAGTATATACTAAGTACTACCAGAGGATGTCTGAATGGACAGTAGCTCACTCCCTGAACCAAGAGACGCCTGCATCCCAAATGGGTGACAAAATCCAGCAAGTTACACTTACCTATAATATTTTTCCTTTGTTATCTTTCCCATTCACCATATAAAATAGCTAGGAAAAAAACAACAACCCATCCACAAAAACCAAACCACAACCCACATTTGTGAATTACCTGTATTTGACATAAACTAAATCAAGGGTTGGGTGCTTGTGGTCTTCTACCTTTTTACCTTCACTGCTTCTGTTTCTGTTTATTAATTCTGTGCTGGTTTCACCAGTACTGCTGTACTTAGAAGACATGAGAACTTTTATATGTTTGCATCTGTGGTCAGCCAGCACAGTGCTCCAGCCTGGGAGGATGCTTCCTTGATGTGAGAGCAAGACAACAGTACCCAAGTGATTGGAAGCATGCAGCACACTACCTATATAAACCACCACCTAAAGAACAAAAACCGCCATTGAGCAGCACAAAGACATATTTATTAAAGGTTAGAGGAAAACATGTCAGAAGCAATGGAAATACTTCAAAGACCTTAAGAAGATTAAACTCTTTGATTTTTGGCAATTTTTTATGCAAAGAAATAATACATGGTAATATTTCATAGGCTGTTATTGCCCATTAATATTTTGGCCATCCAACAAGAACTAAACTGAAACTCTTTATCATTATAAGGAGAAAGAAGTAGGAAATACATCCACCTGGGGACACGTACTGCACTGACTCATTAATGGAGACTGGTGTATATCCCACCAGTACATAGAACAAAAGAATGATTCTTGGCCTGGTACTAATTTTTGTTTTCCCTCAATTCCACTCCTGAACTAAAAAATTAGTTTGTAGAGTTCTGGCCAAAAACATTGTGTTATCCTATATATACATACACAAAAGATTTTCTTCTACAAAGTTAACCTCATTCCTATAAAATAGTTTATTAATAGGTGGACTGCTTGAAACATCTTTATAAGTTTGTCTGTTAGTCAAAGGCAGAGTTCATGAACTTGTGCGCCACCCTGCCTATATTACATCCATGTCATTCTCTCCAAAAATTTATAAACATATATATCTGGTGCATTTAGTATTTTGGAATCAAAGCCCACATTAAATCTCAAGAGGTGAAAGACTCATACATTTGATCTACTGCATAATTTGGCACTGGATTTACCTTTTCAGTCCCATGTGCAGTCCCCATACATTCCAAGATGTATGTGATTTAGTCAAAAACAATTACCAAACTTAAGACAGAGCCAGCATGGGGAGGTTCTGTGGTTGGTAGTAGACAAAAACTATTGGCTCCTGCCACTAGCAAATCTGTATTTCTGAAAAACCTTTTATGTTTTGACTACACCTGTTGGTATGAGGGAGAACCCAGAGGTGAAAACAAACCAAAACACAATAAACCCGCTTTAGTCAGATAATTAAAATAACTTTAGTTCATACATCAATGAATTCTTGACTCACACGTAAAGTCCAAAGCAGAAGTTTTGCCTGAATATTAAAATAATTTTGTAAGGAATTTAATTGATACAGGTGTGGAAACTAAACGTGCTGCAAATTATCACATTGTGGAGTATGTCATGGCTTGCAGCAAAAGGTAAGCCCAGTAATGTTCACATGGTCAGAGTACCAATTTATGTCCAAATTCAGCAGAGAACTCCATGCAAAACTAAAACTTTGGATAGTGCTAAACGCACAAGTAACAGAAAATAGTAATCTTTTTCCCTGTTGCTTTTTAGAGTGTAGTTTGCTTCAACATATTTGCATTCTGCTTGGATCTCTCAAGTTAGCCCCAGGGAAGCCCGAGGATCACACCTTCAGGGATTTGCGGCTAAGAGAGGAGTGGGCTGCTCTTCCTCTTTGTTGCCATGGCTCCTGAAAAATAATTGGCATGTTATCACAAATGGTGACTTTCAGCAGCTATGGCATGCGAGGATTATAGTCTTAGCAGATATATCAGTTCCCCAGCTGACATTTTCAAGAGAGCTTCATGGTGCATGAGCAATATTGAAATGTGGCCTCAGGGATAAGAGAAAAGTCTTGTATTTTCATCTGGAGTGTCAAAACTACTTCTGGCACGTAAGAGAGCAGAATCTTGGCTTTCAGATCACTTCTTTTTCCTGAACTAGGATACCTAGCGGTCACCGCTGATATCTACCATGAGTTCAGTTACTCAAATGAATAAAGACTTTGTTGATGGCTCTGCTTTGCAATGGAAAATTTTGCTGATTGTTCCACTACCGGTCGCAACACTGTTACTATTTTGATCCAATCTGGTAATTATTCAAAACTCAGTCATCAATGTATAACTTACATGGGCTTCTTGGAAATGATAAATTTTTTTTTAACAAAATTTCAGAGTGAAAAATCGTGAAAGAATAAGCTGTCTATCTGAAGCCTAGATAAGAACATAATGCAAAAAATAATTCAAATCATATGTCCATTTTATTGTCCAGTCTTTTAGTTCAGATTTTGGGGTGATTTTTTTCTAATTGTGAATTCTTTGGAACTATGGTCATACTATGTGCCTGCATATTCTGAAATTATTCTTATAGTAGCTAAACTTGAATTTGAGTCTTGGCTAGATTTTCAGGCAAACCTATCAGCCCCAATCTGTGTTAGAGAGTTCTGCTTCCCTCTTAGAAGACCAATCAAGGTTATGATAATTATGCAGTCTGAAGCACATTAATGATCACATTTCAAAATGTTATTTCATATCTTCCACCTTTCTGTCCTACTTCTCAAGCTCTGAGCAGAGATACTGGAGAATGGAAGGAAGGTGGGATAGAATTTATCAACTCTCATCTGCCTCTATTGTGCCATTTTAATGACAGGTTCACCTTCTTGTTCCTCTGTGAAACAGAGCAAGATGACAGGGGATCAAGTGAAATGAAGTAGCAGTGAAAGTGCAAAATATGTTAAAATAAGGTAGACCTGGAAAACAGCTAGAATAGATTAAATGGTGAGGAGCAGGAGGGGAGGAAGTGGATCAGTGGAAGTAGAGAGGAAATAGAAAAGTGAAGCAGATAAAATTTAGTTTAACCTGAGAAAGTGCAGCAAATTTAAAGGTGCAGAAACTGAGATGGAAAAAGCAGTCATTAAAAAGGAGAAGACTGTCTTCTCAGAGTACAGAAGCAGAGAACAAAATGCTGTTTGAGGAGGTGTAGGAGAAATATTCAACAGACAAGGACACGGGGGGAGAGGACACAAGAGTAAGAAAAATAACAACAAAAAGATCAGGAATTAAAAATGTCATTGAAGAACTGGAAAGCAAAATAAAAGATGCCAAAAAATTGGAGATAGGAAAGAAAATAGTATCAAGCAAATGAAATCATAGGTAACAAAGAAGAAAACATTTCATAAATAGAATAAAAATATGGAATAAGTGAAAGATATAAGCACACATATAAAGAATAACCACAAATGACAATAACATTGTGTCATGTGGATATGACTTAAATTTGCCCGAAGAGCAGTTAGTATTTTTCTCACTACTGGTCTGCAATTTGTTGATTAAAAGTATTAATATACTATACTAGTGAAAAGATATTTCACAGTGAAAAGCTGTGTATCCATAATAGAAATGGACATGTGTACATGGTCTGAGGACAGAGGTTCAGATAACTTGTTTTCTACACTTCATTGTACTCCCTTATCTACATCTTTATCCTATCATGCTAATAGGATACCATGGTATCATGACCTGCAAGTGATTTGAATGAAATCAGTAGGACCACTTGCTGAGCAAGGACATGACTGTTGCTTTCCCTAGGGCCAACAGCAGAATCCCCATTGCTTTCAGTGAATAAAGATCAGAGAGTAAGATAATAATGGCAAGAAAGAATGACAGAACTGTATACTATACATATTGAATACATGCACTAGGATGGGTGCACAGCAACATATTATGTTATATATAAATGTAAAATATTAGCAGCTCTTAGGAATGTGTCCCTTTTCCACCACTAAGTACAAATGAAAACCCCTACAGAACAAGGGGATATCAAACAAATGCCTTAATATTGAAAAATATTGCACTGATAAGCACTAGCTAGACATTTTGTCCAAAAGGTATAATGAGATCTTTTGCATATGCTATTTAAAATCCAATGTTAGATAAATTATATTCACTTGGAAATTTCTAATAAATTTTTATGAAAAACATATTATTTAGTGAGTAGATTTTTGATGAATAGCAAACATTTGTTTTAATACAGTGTAAACAGATAGAATGTACATTGAGGAACAACAGCTGGAATGTGTTTAATTACACCTAGCTAATAGGCTTCCATCACCTCAAAATTCTTAGATGACCAAATGTCTATACAATAATGTATAGAGCTTTTTTCACCAAATCAGTAAAACTTTTAAAGATCTTTGTCATGTAGGCAATAATCCATTGATAAACTTTTTTAAAACTTTGATCCTTCTGGAGTTACAGTATCTTCTGTTTTATATGGATAAAAAAGGAAATAGTGTCTGACTTAATGCCATTAAAAAAAAATGGGAAATTTTATGACTGGTTTCACTGCCCTGAACTGAATGAGAATAGTTGTTTGATTCATCTGTAACTTTTTTCCAACTTGGTGTACTAAGTTGAATATTGAGAAAGGAAGGAGATTATTTCTTTTTTAACTGACACTCTCATTTTCATTATACTTAGTTGTCATTTTCTTAGTATTTTGGAGGCTCATTTCTGAGCACACAACTCACTAAGGGCTTGAAGTTTTGATGGTGAATTATCAAACTACATTGGTATGCAAAAGATATGTTTGCTAAACCTAACTTGCAGAGTACACCTCTAGGGTGAAAAAAACCCCTGTAGGTCACTCAAGAAACAAAGCAAGTAGACACATAATGGTGAAGCCGGAGAGTCCAAATGGCATGATTAAACAACAAAAGGAGACTGCAAAGAGTAGATAAAGATGTGTCAAGACTTATAATAGCTGGAAGTTTTCTGAATATTCAAATGAATTTTCTTTTAGTATCCACAGTATTAAATACTGAAACCTATATTTTTTGTTAGCATGACTAGAAAATTGCACATAAGGGAACATTTAGAATGATTAATCAAGGGGAGGAAAATGAGAAACAGTAACAAGAAGATAAATTCTATTACCCTACTACCCATTCCTATCACAAAATGCCTCTTATTGGACTCTATGCTATTCAAAATCCGTCCAAGCTCATGTTTGCTAACTGAAAAAAAAAATTACACAAGGATCCTCTTTCCTAGATCTTTGCTAAATGGGTCTTCTTACCTATGAATAACTTTATTTTACAGTTGTTTTTCTTGCAATGAGCCAATACACTATGGAAACATATTCATGAGTGAAAATAACTTCATATATCTTCATATATGGCTACAGTCATGCAGAAAATAGCCATCAGTCACAGTAAATCTAATAAAAAAATAATACCAGAAATGAATGTAGTGCTATGAATTTTGTCACACTGTCTGGATTTGTGATTCAGTAGGATTTCACAAATTAAATAAACTGGGGCCTAGTATAATAAACTTTTGTGCTTACAGACAGATTAATTTACCAGATCCATCATACAGGCGCCTCATGAGCCAGGCCTGGACTCCAGCCCTACCACCCCAAAGCCACCAACCTCTTGAGCATAAAGGAAGTGGGTTAGCTGCCCAAAGATGGCAATACACTCTGGTCTTCTCTGTAACTCAAGAAGGGCTGTAAATAGAGGTGAAGCTGTTTTCAGTTTAGCAGAAATGTGCTGCTGTTGCACTGTCTGCAAGAGAGGACAGTTGCAGTAGCGACATCCTGGCTAATTGGGGCAGCAGGTCCCCAGAGTATGCCCCTCATGATCACTAGGGCCTAACTCATACTCTCTCATCATTATCCACCTGGGAAAAAATGTTGAGTTCCCCTACATTTTGCAACGGCAATGAGATAATTTATTCTCAAAGCCAAACTTGCTTGGGGCTAAGTACTAGATGTGGTATCCCAATGTAGAATAGATGCATGAACTTCCCCCACTGCATTCTACATGAAATCAAAATAGATACCCTTTCATTTGTACAGAAAACTGTCCTTCCATTTATGCACTGCCAGTTTGCATTTGTATCTCAAAATTCTTCCAGAGACATCAACTGAGAAAACATACAGCTCTCATCTTATACCTCCTCCAGGAAACAAAGGCTATGTTTCATTTTATTGTCTGTAAGAAAAATTGAAACAAGCATCTTGAGAACTATTAGTCATGGTCTTTTCAAATTTGGGATCTCTAATGATATATTTTCTACAAGATTATCTCATTTTTTGTAGTTCTACAGTATCTCACATGTGGTCTTGAAGCTGTGTAAGTTCTGCAGACTATTGCTGTGCTATAAATAAAATATCCATGGGGGCATTACAGAACAAAAGAAATCCCAGTATTTATAAACACCTCTTCCACAAGGTCCTCAAATATACTTAAGCGTCTAAGCCGTGTTATAAACACACAGACTAGGAAAGCTACAAGGCAAATATGAAGGCAAAAAAAATCAGAATATATTTAAGAAAAATGGTCATTTATCTTGATGCATTTGCACTATGTTGGCTTAGTGCCCACAGTGGAATGTCGCAAAGAATGGAGAATGTTGAGGAGGATTTTTAATAAGCTGGCTTTCCAAATGCATCTCCAGCTCTTCCCAGATCATTACGAAAATCAGACATAGAAGGCTGTCACTAGCAAACCTGGTATCCTTTGTGAGCAGGGATATTCCTACTACTAACTTCATACAACTATCAAAATATTTTCTGTTAGACATGCTTTGCTTAATGAGAAGAATCACTTTGGAGAGAAAAATGTATTTCAAAGAAAACTTTATGAATCAAACCCAACCCCAAATCCCTGTAGCACATTTTGTAAAAGTCACCAAAATGTTCAAATCACAGTGCATATTCTTGAGAATTAAAAACAATTATGTGGTAAAAGTTAACTATCTTTTGCAGTAACACCAGCCAGCCTCATTTAAAACAATTATGTCTATAGCACCCATTCATTGGGCAGAGATGGAATTCAACATGTAGTGAGACAACATATGAGTTACCTGAATCCTTGGAGGCTATAATTTGTATCTATTTTTCAAGCCCTAGTACCTCTGTAAATACACCTCTGCATTTTGTCATGCATGTTGGATCAATGTGTGGCTGGGCTGCCCCTAAAAAAAACCCATTTGGTTCTGGAAGATGATTTGGAAAATGTCATTAATCCACACTCTGGACTACAATTGCATGGTGCTCCAATAGGGCACTGGAGTAACTATGTCCCGTAGAAACAGAAAAAAAATAAGGTTGTTATCACTTGGTAATATTACAAGTCACAGTGTGGAAGTTCTTTTTAGCAGGCTCTGCTATCCACAGATTCTTCCATATTTCTTTACTATACAGTCTGTTATTTCTACATTATATAGTGTTAGTCATTGCAGCAGATCTTTGTTCTAGATGTCCTAGAACAAACCATCACAATAGGAAACCTGTCCCATTGAATTCAGAGGAAATATTTACGTTGTTCGGTTTAAGATTTTTGCTACCTGGTTAGTAGCATTGAAACATTTTACTGCCAAACAAAGGACATATTTCACTTTTAAGCATCTGGCTTTTAGGACTATGTTGTTTTCAATACTGATATGAACTTATGATGTCACTCACTGATTTTCGTACATGTGTTTAAATACATTATTTAAATACAGTAATTAGACGAACCTCATTTCTCTATTTCACTCCTCTCCTGTAATGCTTTCAATCACTCTATTACATCATTTACAATTAAAGGCTTGAAAAAATCCACACACAACAACAAAAAAATCCAAACCCGAGGAATTTGTCTTTAAATGGTTCAAAATTCAGTAAATATCAGTAATCTATTCAGGGATATTAGCAACTGGCAAATCAGGATCCCTTATTGTTTTTAATTACAACCTTGCAGCAACTTGACTATCTCATTAAAAAGTCTTCCTGTCCTCTTGGAACAATTTTATGTGTCTTTAACAGGAGTTCTATCTGCAGCTTTTCTAACCAGAGCTGGCCTTTGCTATTTCAGTCCCCTGAAGAATTGAAATGAATCCATCCTCTCCTCTGCATCCCTATAATTTACTGTGCTCACCAATTAAGAACCTCTGAATGAAACTGTGAAAGGGGAGCCACCCAGTCTGTACATAGATGGAAAATCTAATAGTGTAAACTTATATGTATTTCATGAACAGAACAAGCAAATTAAAAAAATCACCCTCCAAGTGAAGAGTTCAATGATTTGTTGTTTTTGTGTGGTGTCCTCACATCAGCACGGACACACACATTTTTCATGAGATTCAAGAAGAGAATTTCACCAGAGGTCACTCCACACCCATCGTGGAGAAAAACACTTTACTGAAAGACAAGATATGCCTTTATGTTCCTTTGCTTTTGTTATTTTGCTAATACTAAAAGAAAGCTAAAAGAAGAGGTTCATGAGGCAGCTCAGCTGTAATTCAGACAGTGGACACTCCTCCCCAGCCCAAGTCAAGTCCCCTTCATAGCTGGGGACCCAGTTCCTTCCAGAGGCCCCCATATTGGATGCTTCCTCTAAGGGCAGGCCAAACTTCCTCACTCCAGCAGACCACCTTGGTAACCAAAGGGGCTTTGGTTTTTTAAGGACAGTTTCCCATTGATCATGTTGATCAAATGAAGCCCCAAATGAAAGAAAGTAGCAAGTCATGTAAGCTGCCGTGCATATGAGCTTAGGCACACATTGTCTCTTAGACCCCTCTGCCCATGCTCATGCTGCCCTTGGGGTGAAAGGTAGAGGCTAACTTCTGTTTTCACAGGAAAAGGATTAGAGCTACAGTTCAGTTACTTTCTTTTAATCTTCAGAGGAACAAAGACACACAAAGCGATCATACACTAACTTTATATTGCTTTGCCTTCAGTACTGTGTACTACATACTATCTTTACTCTGTAAAGATACTCCTGAACAGAAGTACGTGAAGGAAATATTGGAGTGACTGTGATTAGGGAAAAGGAAACTGAAGTCCTATTAGATTATAAGCAGGGATTTACTAGAGAATATTATAATAGAGACAACATGTATATATGCGTTGGTTTTCATTGGGATAGAGTTGATTTTCTTCTTAACAACTGTCTTGGATTTGTGACCAAATCAATGTTGATAACACACCTGTGTTTAAGTTGCTGCTGCACAGGGCTTATGTGGGTAAGTACTTTTAGGATGGAGTTTGAAAATAGGAATCAAAATGCTGGAAATTTGAGTTTTCATCAACTTTGATATCTAAAAGTGTTAAATTGCCTTAGAGTCATTTTTGTATGCTAATAGTAGCTATTTATAAATGTTAAATAATATTGTTACATGATATCACATTAAAAAACCAACATAACTGATCGTGTTGGACTCTCTACTCTCTTTTTTTTTCTCTTTATATACACTTAAGTTGCTATATCTTAGGTTAACTAAGAGATTTACTTTTAATCGGATAAATTATTGATGAGAAATTCAGCAGTTATGCATGATAAAGGTCATTGTAACATTGTGATTTTTTTCAGTCTTGATGCAATCTGTAAGCCAAGTAAGGCGGTAACAAATTTTGTAAAACCACTAGCAAGTTGAGAAACAAAGCAATAGCTGCATTTCCATTTAATTGGCATTCAGTTCTTTCTAGATTAAAAAGTATGCCTTGGAGCCCAAATGTATTACTTACACATATTTCATTATTTTTATACTGCTGATTCTAAGTACAAAATAATGATTGCTGTCACCTCCCACAGCGGGTGTGTGTGCACTCTGCATCATACATGTGTCCTAGGTGGAAAACAGAAGAATAAGGAAAACACATTTGTTTAAAAACAAAGCTTTTCTCTTCTTTCAGCCTTCATTCTAGTGTAAGGTTGCAGATAATAATGCCTGATGAAGACCTCTGCTTTTTGATCCATTTGAAAATATAGATTTTTTTAATTTCTTTTAAATTACAGTTAAATACTACAAATTTTCTAAACTGATTTTTTTTCTAACTGAAAATCAAAGAGACTAATGGAGGAGGACAGAAGGAAAGGATGCAGAGGGGGAAGAAAGAAGTGAATTTTTCAATAAAGCAACGTTCTTGTCAGAGATTGTTCTGTGACTCATTTATTTGGAGACACAACAATAAAGTAGAACAGTGGGATGCTGAGATGCTAATCAGGAATAGAGACTGTTCTTTCCCACACGCTGCAGTGTCACTGCAGTGCTCCTCTCATCTCTGAAATTCAGTCCTCAAGACATACATTCAGTTGGGTGATATAAAAGTAAGTCTTTAATTACAGCCTTTACCCTGGTAATTGTCTTTTTTATCTTTCTAAATTTTATACCTTGATGCTCTTCTTCCTTCTCTGTATCTGTCACAGCCTTTGTTCTTGCTTCAACATGGGGACCAGCATTATCCCGAAATAAGGCAGAAGTCAAATGGTCCCAGTTGTCTTAATCTTCTTTTTATTCAAGTCTCTATTCTAAGACCTAATAATGTCTCCTCAGTACTACTGTGACTGAAAATTGACCTACGATGCGATGTGACCTAGGATCAATCATTTGTCTGCTGTTTTGGAACAGATGAAGCGTTATAGAGGTACCCAATATCACATAGGCTTTATAATGCCCATAAGTGTACAGTTTTTTCTATCTTATTTGTAGTGATTTTGGTACCAGCATTACTTCTGACATATCTTTATTCATTAATTTTTAAATATTTTGCTCCAAGTGCTTCACATGAATATTGCTCATTTGGCCTTCCATATCGCACTTTATGTCACAGTTCATTTTTTCATTATGCGTTTTTACTCACACTGATTATGGTAGCTTAAATAATGAACACACATGGTACTCCTTCAATGGTTAAAATCAGAGAGGCTGGAGTGGTGACTGACATAAAATAATATACTGTAAAGGATCAAAGGAAAATAACCATTCAGAATAAATCAAGCAGAATTTATTTGCATTGCCATACAAACAATTCCTAATACCAGCTGCCTGTCTGGCAAACTTATGTGCCTGTATATGGGAAAGTCAAACTGAGTAGGTGTCAGAAATCACACAACAGATTTTAAAACTGATCTCCTAATGATCTTTCTCTGTCATAGCTTAGCTACAATATCTTTCCCTATTGTATTGACAACCATGTAGAAGGTCTGTTTTCTGTTTATGTGCAAAAAAATGTAATCCAAGCAATTAGTGATGGTCCAAGACAGAAGATTTCCACAAAATTCAGCATGTGCACTACTTAACTAGAAAATAAATGTTTGTCAGATACAGTAAGGAAAAAGTTGAATTATAAGTGAAAGGTCCAAATTGTCTTGGAGATAGAAGTTCAAATTTATTATTCACTGATCTTCCATTCTGGCTGTTTCCATGAGTAGCAGTTTACATTTCCTTTTTGTACATAAACTAAAGCCTGACATAGTGTGGTAGTTTAGTCTAGGCCTTCCTTGGTGACCAGTTTGCAACCAAGGAAGTGCCCAGATTTACCCGGTATTCCCTGCGATTTTACGTAAGCCAGGGTATAAGAAGAAAGGAGGAAAGGCCTTCTCCCCTCTTTCCTTCCGGCGGCTTTGGAGGTGCAGGTTCCCTGCTGTTGAGTCTGTCGTGCTGGGGAGTCAGGCCTGGTAAGGCCTTGCTGACCTTGGGAGGCGGAGGTTGCCGGCAGTCGTTCCAGCGCGACTTTCTGTGGTCCCAAGGAGAGTAGTAAGATATTCTTTTGCTAATTCTTTTAGTTGCTAGATCTTGGGCTATTGATCGTGTATATTTTATTTTGGTTTTGTTCCTTTTTTTCCCTTCCCCCTTCCCTTTCCCTTCTCCTTTTGAAATTGTATATATATTTCAATTGTATATAACTGTAATATGTGTAAATATATTTATATATATATAGCTGTCTCTCTCTCGTTTCAGTTCTCTTGGTTTTTTTCTTTTCCCTTGGTTCAGGAGGTGGGGGGAGTTCTTGTGGTGAGGTTTGGAGACTTGGCAGGGAGCCAGCTTCAAACCATACCACATAGGTAGTCTAAGAAGGGCAATAACTGCAGGTGAATGCCGTGCTGGCACTGCTCCTGGAGCATGGGTAGCGCTGACTAGATGCTCAGTGTGAAAAAGGCTTGGGAGAAGACTGGGAAGCTGGTGTACTACAAGCTCCAAAATATTTTGCTAAATACTGTGGCTTTGTTTAGAAAGAGAATTATGGGTTCAAGAGAAAAAAAAACTTAGCCATGGCTCTCTGATCGTAACTGTTTGGTGCAGGTCTTGTTAGATTTTGCCATATCAGTTTTACGATTTGACATGGCAGTCTAAAGGATGATCTGGACATGCTCAATACCTCAGATGACAGGTTTCTCCCTGAAATTCACATTTTGGACTTCTTCCCATACTCAGCTGCACACTGAGACACAGTGTCAGCACAAGATCATCAGTAGTAATGATGTCTAAAACAACATCATACAACAATAGAGTTATGAAGCAGCAGAAACTATGTTTCCTCTGAAATTTGTCTGATTTTGTCATGGTTTAACACCAGTCAGCAATTAAGTCAAATAAAGGAAGTGGAGGTGGGAGTCTGAGTTATGAGTGCCAAGGCTGCAGGAGACTAGGCCAAAGGGCAGCAGGTTCGATATCAAGCACCTGTTTGATAATGCTGAGCATATTGCCATGTGGTATGGAACATCCCATGGGTCAGTTTGAGTCAGCTGTCCCAGCTGTCTCCCCTCTCAATGTCTTGTGCACCCCTAGTCTGCTTGCTGTTGAAGTGGGGTGACAGACAGAAGTCTTGACACTGCGCAAGCACTGCTCAGTGCATTAGCAGAGATAACATCTCTATATTATCAACACTGTTTAAAATACAAATCTAAAAGACAACCCCATACCAGCTACTGTGTAGAAAATTAACTATACCCCAGATAAAGCCAGCACAAATTTTTATGAGTTATCTTTAACAACCCAGAGTTGCCATTTGGAGGAGTGGATGAACAGTGAGGTTGGAGGGATGCTAGTATTATTACTGGGAAGGACACTGAAGCTATCCTATGTGCAAGGAATGTCACTGCTGTATCCTTGTCCATAACTTCAATAGGGACAATGGGTCAGTTGGTGGTCTCCTGAAAACTTCCTTCATTGCTATACCTTTAGTTTCCAGCATGACCAAATGTGCTACATGATTCTGCAGCTGCGATATGTTTCACAGCCACAGGGTGCATCACACAGGCAGCTGCAGGAGCAAATCCTCACAGTGGTGGTGGATTCATTTGCAATGGGACAGTTTTGACAGACCAGACAGTGTCCATTATGGGGACCTCTCAGACCAAGAACCACAATTAAAATTTGTGGATTCGATAATATCTATAATTCCTAGAATATTTTTGCAGGGTTTATTTTCAGAGGTGTGCTCAACACACGTTAGGAAATCATCTCAGTGGGAAAAGATGCTTCTGGAAGGTGCAGACAGAGACTGAACAGCACTGATTTTCCCACTGCTAATGTAAAGCTTCTTCATTGCTCACATTACTATCTAGCAGTTAACTTAGCAATTATACAACAGGAAGGAGGCTGGAGACAATCAGTTAATGTTGATTTTTGTGCAGCATGGGCCTTGTAAACAGTACATTTTGCATTTGCTGTTGTATTTTTGTATATTTGTCTATGGGAAACACTTAAGGTTGTAAATTGTATTATTTTTTATTTATTTTATCTAGGAAAAAATATCATTGAATTTGAGATGTTAACATATGAGAATGCTAAAAAAATTCTCAAACTGTTCTGGACATCTGAGATTTCCCATATTAGTTAGTGGAGAGGAAGTGCTTATACGAAACTAAGTTAAAACAGCTACAAGTCTAGACATTGCTATTATAAATTATGCAGTAAATGAACTGCATTGTAGTGTTTCCTGCAAAAGTTTTTCCATCAAGCCTTTCCTTTTTAAGAGAAATTTTTGACAAAACGCAACCTTCTATGGAATACTTCGTTGAATATTGTAGATGGGCCACTAGGAGATCAAACCACTCCAAATGAAAAAATTCTTGGATTAAAAAAAAAATAATTCTTCCATCTTCCATGTTGTGACAAATAAAAAGCAAAGAAAAGAGTAAGCCTTTCTTTCCAGACTAGCCAAATTAGATTTTTATTGTGCCTCTTTCACTTGGGCAAACAATCTGTCCAAATGTGGTCTGGAAATCCTGTTTGCAAATATGTCATAAAAATATATTTTTATTTTGAAAGCTGCAGATATCTCTTATTGAATATTTGAAGTTTGTAATCAGTGGAAATCACACAAAATGTCTTTTCCTATTTCTTCCGACAGAATAGTGAGTGCATGTAGAAAACGCACCTCATTTCTTGGGTAATGTCCAAACATTTTCCATTTTAAAATACTCTAGGTATATTTCTAACAAGGAAAATTTTCTTTTGTTTTACTGTCTTCACTAGGAAGACAGTAGCTGTAAATCTGAAGAAAATTCAGTGTTAGGCTATCATAGACTAGACGAAATATAAAGAACAAGACCTTTGGTACTTCTAATAAGACCACTGTCTAAGTAATAATTACATACGCTCCCCTTAACAACACTAATTACTTTTGCTTTCAGAAGTCAAAATGTATCCATGCAATAAATTACTTTGCAGATGCAGTTTCAGATATGAAATTTTAGACTCTGTTTACTGCATCTAAACTGCAATCATGATTATATTACTATTTATTATTCTATTAGTTTCACTTTTTCAAATTTCTTCATATTTAAATGAAGTTTAGTGTAGAAGTACATACATAGTGATGCTGAGGTGAAACTACACTTTTTTTTTTTTGTAGCTGCTTCAAGTTTATCTTATAGAGAGTATAAAATAATTCAGCCTAAATGGTATTTTATTTTTTGGAAGTTGTTAAACTTCTCAATTAATATCTAGGATAAAATATATTTATCTTTTCCACAAAAACAGGAATGCACCAGCATTGCACCAGCATTGCTGGAATATTGCTTAATCTGAGAGGGGCATTTATCTTTCCATGCCATCATTTGCAAGTTTGATGTTTTTTCTGTGCAACTGCAACGGAGCTTTCCCATCTGTTCTGCACAGCAAAAGCTTGGGAGTTCACTCCTAACTTTTACAACCCGTCCCTGCAATTACTGAGTTACAGTTCCACTGTAAAAAATCTGGAACGGGAAGTTTATTTTACTTTTTTTCCCTTCCCTCTTCTTTCCTGTCGTGGTTCAGAGTTCTGAACCAGATTACTGACTCAGCGGGTGCTGAGTCAGGGCCACCCCTTGGGCCAGCCCCACACTACCGGGTCATGATCAAGTCCACATCTTCATGCACGGGGCACAGCAGCTCTGCACACCTTGCTTTCCCACTGCACCTCTTCAGCTACATCCCAGCTTCTTGACCTTTATTTTTAACACTAATTCTGACATTAACCGGTACAAAGACAAAACAAATAGGTAGTGTTCATGCTGGCCCATGCTAAGCCTGACAATTATGATGGTTGCGAGGCAAAATTAACTAAAATACTGTACAGTGCATCAGACTTTTACAGCCTGGAAGATGTTGAAGTCTAAGGATAAAATTAGTATTGACCTGACCACAAAAATAATTGAAGATTGACAAATAAATCCTGTGGAGTCTGTGGAATTTCATCAGTGTTAAAGACTGAAGCATGATGCGATGTTCCGACCAAGACCAGATCTGACCATAAACATTCCTAAAATTAAATATTTTCATGATAAAAAGAAAAAAAAATTCACTGTTCTGACCAGTTCAAGTATGTAAAAGCTGTGAACATTGCCAACCTATTCCTTTACATTTTTCCCACACATTATATTATTATTGATTTCTAATCAAACTGGAATTAATTTAAAACATGACTCAGAATACACACTGAAGGCTTATAACATCAGTGTCTAGCAGTAGGCCTTCCTCATTTTTCCTGGCTTTGGAAGTGGACTTTCACTTTCTTTAAACTGTTCACAAAGAACAATGTATTGAACAGGCAGGTAGAATCACCAAATAAGCAGCTTTTGCACCTTGAGAGCTCCAAAAATGTAGTGTTTAGTTACAAAAGAATGAAGCTACTCTGGAAAACAGCTTTTAGTTGTCTTTCCTGAGTACTTCAAGATGGCTTATCAATTCTTCCAAGATATATTGAGTTTCTATTGTCTTGAAACCTGTGAGTCCTTCCTTGGTGTGCAGTCTGGTCTAAGTCACGATTCCTAGTGCCTGGGTCTTACTTTCCCTTTTGATTGTTTTCAAGACCAGCATAAAACTAGTATGTTATGACAAAGAAAAATTACATGTCAAAGATTAATCTATGGGTTGAAGAGCTCACTGAAATATATTTAAGAATAAGGCTGATTTAATAATATCACGTGATTTGCTCATTAAAAGATTTTTGGAGGGTTTTAAATTGTATTGGTCAAACATTTGGGGGATTTTTTAAATGCCCTCACTGCACAGTTTTACCCTACCTAACACAACAGAGGAGTTGAATCATGACATCATACCTTAAGACCTCTCAAAGTAAGAACATTCATTCAGAAAATTCAAATTTTTTCTGAGAAGAAGGGTAATGGACTAGTGATTCCTTCAGGGCATTATCACCAAATCAGGATCTGAAATATCACTGAGTCCAGTTCAGCCATAAAGAGGTTAGAAAAGGACCGAATTTTAGATTTTATGTAAAAGGTAGATCTCCCAGTAGTAGTAGTTTGATAACAGTGGGCCCATAGGAGTAATGGGATGGTTTCATTTTTTTATATGATGTTTTTAAGACCAAACACTACTGGAAAATTTTGATTTAAATAGGGCATTCCCATTTTAAATAGGTTACCTTTAGATGAATTGGAAGATTAAATACGAAGAAGTTTTTTTAAGCAAAAAGTGATGCTGCTTTTATGTGTAAATGCTAGAACAGCTGTACAGACAATAAATCTGATGGAAGTATGCTCTTTCTTGACTATTGCTTTCTATGTGGTTGAAAGTAATTTTTTTACTTTTCAAGTATCTACCACTGGTCAGATGTGGACACTGATCACAAACACTTTAAAATTGTATGAAGCATGCATTTAAAATAACTGTGCAAATGGATTTTGTGCTGAAAAGTCTTTTCCTTAGTGACAGTGAAATTATGTACTTTTCCTTGATTGTCTATTTCTTTGGTGACTGAGTGGCTGTAGTTCATAGCTTGCAATAAAGGTAATTTCCTACATCCACTTCACTTTCTCTTTTGTTTTCCTGGTTAAAAAAGTTATGGATACCAAATGAAAAAACAGTTAAAAAATGAAGCAAATATCAATAATATATGTATCTATACACTCACATTGCGCACATCCAAACCAAGGAAAGGTCTCAAAGTTGTTCAATGTGTTATATGACAGATTTTATGGAATTTGATATCCTCAGGAACACCCCCAAACGTGCTGCATGTGCTGAGTGGGACTCTGAGGTAAAGTCTGCAGCTGCCTCGGAGCAGGACTGCTACTGTGGATGGACACCCACTGCATAGCATGTATGTCAATGGAAAATGTTGCTCTACTCTTCTTCCTTCATGGGCAGAAAACACAGCTTGAGTGTACTGTGATTTTGCCATCATGTTCCTACCTTCAATAAGATGGTGCTCCTATTGTGTTATTTATGAGGGGTGACATGCCTTTGACAAAGAAACAGAGAGAACAGGAGTATCCCACATAGTTCCTATCTCATCTCATAGCCCTTTCGGGAATTCAGGGATTCACTATGGCTAGTTGGGCTCATGGGATTTAGTGTCATCTCTAATAAAATTTAAACAAGTTAAATCACAGCCTTTCAGATTCTCTCACATGAATCAGTTTAATTCTGTGCTGGATTTTCTAACAGTTTTGTGAATTAAATTGATTTTTACTCTTCGTACTCATCCACACAGCTATATGAATAAATTTAAACTGAGTTAGTGCTATGCCCTGGGTTAGAAATTTATTTTCACTCACTAAACTGAGAAATGCTCAGCACTTCCACAACTAAGTTTTCAAAAACTTAAAGGAATTTAAAGAACTTGCTTTATTGCTGTGTCAGATTCCTCTATTGTCATAAGCCGAGATAGTACATATGACCTCTTTTCCTAGCTAGCCAAAACAACCGGCCAGGGAGTGTATTGTATTGGGAGTCATTCAGCACAGATTTGCCTCTGATGGCAGAGGATTCAGTGACCCCAGATTATAAACACCATGGTACATAGGCCTGATACAGAAAACAATAACCAGCATTTAGAGAACTTGAAATAATAACCAGGTCTTTCAGACAAACATAGAGACCAAAAATGTAATGAAAAAGAATCAGGACACTGGCTGGACAGATCTGGATGTACTCTGAGCTGGAAAGGACAAATGATTTTTTATTATTATCATTATTATTATTATTATTATTTTACACAGAATCATTGAAAACAGGTGTATTGTGCTTCTCATTTTCTGTGGCTTAAATTTTCTGCAAACTTTAACAGTATCGTGTACTTTTTAGTAGTCATTGCATTCATTAAGGATCAGCTGTCAAGTAAAACTGTAGCAGCCCTGGATATGTAATTGAGTCAGGCTCCAGGCAGTTGTTGTGTAAGTTATGATGAAGAGCTTTTACTAGGACTGAAATGAAGGCATTGTTTTTCTTACACGTCGACTTGTCCCTGCCCGAAATACTTCTAGGGAATTTTATAATCCCTCAGTTAAACCCTGGGCTTAAGTTAAAATACATAAATCAATGAAGGGGTACTTTTTGATTGTTTTGGAATATAAATTACCTCCTTGCTTACTTAACTGTTTCATAGAAAAAGGTTTCTTATTTATTGACTTTTGCATTTCATGTAGAGAAATGTATGAAAGTGACTTGACTCTGAAATCCTGATGGTTTGGAGGAGTCTCTCTTGTTGCAGCCTCTCTAGCAGGAATGGAAAATCTGACTTTACTAGGAGAGAAAGAGAGATCAATATTTCAAATTATTTATTTATATAATTAACTATCTTGAAATAAATCAGGCTGTAGTTCCAAAAAGCTTCATATTTCTTACAGACAGCTGGTCAGATACTTGCAGGGAAAGCCATTAGCAAATCCCATGTGCGGTATTCATTATTTGTGCGGTGCATTTACAGTTCTTTGCAAAGCAAGTGGTGGAAGGGTAAATAATTTGCCTTACGGAGCAATCTGAGAGACAGTTTTTCATTAAATGTACAACTGCATGAACTGCTTACAGAAGAAAGACAAGTTGGAACTGGAGTTAAATCTCCAGGGAGAAAGTCACTGTTCCAGCATGAGAGACATCTTGAAAACTTTTCTAAAACAAAAACGTGAAAACATCAGTGCCCCAGATGCACCAACTTCAGTTGCCATGTGGGTTGCCCATTGAGCTCACCGCAGCCTGGATTTTGTAGAGTTATGAACAAGTGTGACACAATGGCTGGACCATAAAATACTGCTAAAGGCTCTGCTGCTATCAATCCAAACTCTCAGCTGAGCTACAGCTAAAAAGTTCAACATGTCAGAGTAAGAGCCAAAGACAACACTGCGAAAGCCTGAGGTGTGGGTTAGTTGTCCAAAGTCACCAGTAGGAAATAATGTGGAGAAAGGCTGCATCTAAACCCTCTTGAAGAGGGATTTGAAGAACAGAGACCCATTTGGACAAATACAAGAGGAGAGTATTCAATATGTAACAAACATCCTGGAAAAAAGCACAAATAGGTTTACAAAGTAGAGAGGAAGGGACTGAAGGGCAGTGACACTGGCACAGCAACACTGACTTTTTAGTGCTGTATAGAAATGCAAAAGTAGATTCCTATGTGGAGCAATACATGAAACATTAATTAAGAAAGTATTACTGCTACTATCCAAGTCATATAAGAAAACCCCAAAATACGAGGTATATTTGCAGCTCTCTGTGCCTGCTGGCTTTAGGGCAAGGAAGCAGCACATAATCTGTGAACTCAGACACCTCCCTTACAGAGGCCTGTGCAGCTCCAGCTGGGACACTGGGTCCCTGCCGTCTGCACTCAGAAGGGACATCAACCACAGATGGTACTGAAACATCACCTGGTGAGGCGAAATTATTAGGTGCAGAAAACAAAGCATTATCTTTGAGCATAACCATCCAACCATCTAACCCTAGATATAAATTATCAAATTGTCCATGGAGAAATTAACATGAGGTCTACCTAATTGCTTAGTTCTTGGTCAAGGGTCAGATTTAAACTTGGCTAAGTTCTGAAGATGACTTGGGTTAGTCCATATGATCAAGTAAATGATGGTGTAGAACTTTTTATAAGAGATTATAATAATATTGCGGCAAATAAACCAAAAGCCAGAATGTATTCTAATGATGTTGGAAGAATATATATATGGATACGTGTATATGGAATATGCTCATTTGCTGAAAATTTTTACCAATGATCTCTGTGTACAGACTGAAGATTGAAATTTTGATCACTTCTGACATTTCTATGCATCTACTCTTCATGTTTTCACATTTGTATCTGCAACTTAAACGGTAAGGGAAAGCTGATAATGTGGTAGAAGCAGAAGGCAAAGCGTCTCTTTTTTCTTGGAATTCATCTACAGGAATGCCTCCTCTAAAAATAAAATCCCTGTAGGGAAAAGAGAAGGGGGAGAGCAGGGTAAGTGACAATTGTTCCATTTATCAATTCAAAATAAATAGTGACACTTATGCAGCATATAACTATAAATATCTTAAGATTTATTATATCTTCCACATCGAAACAAGCTATAAAGCATTTTTGCTGTGATCATGAGCTTTTACGGACTCTTGTCCCTTATATGGATTAACAGTTGCAATCTACAACTTCCTTGTGAGGGGAAGAGGAGGGACAGGCACTGATCTCTTCTCTGTTGTGACCAGCATCAGGACCGCAGGGAATGGCTGATGTTGTGTCAGAGGAGGTCTAGGCTGGATATTAGAAAAAGGTTCTTTACCCAGGGGGTGGTTGGGCACTGGAGCAGGCTCCCTAGGGAAGTGGTCACAGCACCACGCCTGACAGAGTTCAAGAAGCATTTGGACAACGCTCTCAGGTACGTAGTGTGACTCTTGGGGATGGTCCTGTGCAGGGCTAAGAGTAGGACTCAATGATCCTTGTGGATCCTCGTGGGTCCCTTCCAGCTCAGCATATTCTGTGATTCGGGGATTCTGTGAGCAGTCTCATATACCAATGGAGGCACCTGGAAGAATGAGTACAAGGAGGAATGGGAACATATTAAAGAATGAGAACATATAAAAGAATAGGAATCTTAAAAAGAAATGAAACAGCAGCTGAAACTAGAAATTTATAAAACTGATTTTAGGAAAAAAATTCCAGACTGCAAAAGAAACTATGTGGCAGAAAGTTGAAATGTAAGTCTTGATGAAGTGACCTTTAGATTGATTAGCAGTGTTTATTTGTTTTCTAGCTTAACTAGATTTAGTTGCTTTAGTTGCTTAGTTGCTTTCCTGCTCAGAGAGAAAGCAATATAACATTTGTCCCCTCTATATTATTTACCCCCTCTACAATTACTTTATAGCATGTTTATAGGATGCCTCTTCTTACTCATTTTCTTTCGAAATGAGACAATATTTCAATATTGTTCCATAGACTAACCTTTCTGATAACACTTCTTGTCTGTTTGTGAACCTTTTATGCTGTCACATTGTTTTCTGACATAGAATGATAAGAAGTGAGCCAAATATTCCAAAGAAGAATCTATAATTGATCCTCATAATGATAATATCAATTTTTTTGTGCTACTTTCTAGCTTATTTTTCACATCTTGTCCTTTCAAGAAATGATTTGGACTTGAACAATTATTGGAGCATAAGGCGTGTGCAGCTCAAATTTCCCTGCTATTGTACAACAGCCTGGTTTTTTTCCAATAATCCAATTAACCAACAGCTGCATACCCTTCTCCAAGCATTCTGACATCTCTGAAGGTGTTCAGAGCTTTCTCTAGTTATTTACAGCTCAAATGTTCACTCCTCAAATATCCACACTGAAGTTGTCCATCCTGCGTTGCAAGATGCATGCAAATTTCCTTTCTTCCGGCTGCTCCCATACAGCGAGTCGCACCTCATAACTTTCCAAAACTAATAAAAAACCTCCCAAAACCTAAAACCAGAAACAAGGACTTGTGAGATTTTGGGTTGACTTTCCACTATAACTGTCTGAGAGGTCACAAATACCTCAAATTAACTTCTTTTTATTAACTTCTTTCACTGTCTGTGAAGAGAAGAGAGAGCTTGCCATTGAATGTTCTGAAATATGCAAAGTATTATTTATACGTTACAATAAAAGATAATTTTTGAAAGCAATGGTCCCAAACACATCTGCCTTCCCCTTATTGGGGAAGCCAGTACCCAGAGACTGACAGTAGCTACACCAAGGGAGAACCTATATGCCTGTCTTGTGCATGCCTTCCCACCACCAAGTCACCCACAGTTTTTCCTGGCACCCAACCAAGCCCTCTCTTGAGGTGTCAATTCTTGTATAACATAGTGTCACTCTTGTCTTTCCCCCTCTCACTTTCCTTCTTATTTCTGCAGTCTTTCACCCTCAGTAGCCCTCAGCTCCTTGTCCCCAGCTCTCTCCTCTCAGCGCAGGTCCCCTGTCTTCTCCTTCTACAAGTTGTACAGTCTCCTGCCCCCTTCACTCTGGGGATAAAAGTGTCTTGGGAAAGGGATCATGCCTGCACCCTGTCCCCTCCATCGCTCCTGCTGACTTTGGTCCAGACTGTATCCTGAACTTGGTATAAGCCCACCTGCAGATGTCACCTCAAGAAGAGCTTAGTTTTTTAGTTGTGCAATCAATTTAGCCTTTCGTTCTCCCAAGACTTTCTCATCAAGACAGTGCACACAGCTAACACAATTAGCAATGCTTTCCTGTAGCCTTTTGCAATTAATTGCATCTACTCTTTTTCAACAGTTGCTGTTCTTTCTCCAGGTAGCATTTCTATAATTCTCTTAGAAGAAATCAAGGCAAATGTATTCCGCTTATTGCTTATAACTTTATCATTTTCTGTGTATATTTAAGGGTTACTCTCTTGCCATTTTCCTTACGCAGTGAAATTTGATAAATACATTAATATATTAAATATGTTTGTTGTAAAAGGTTGCCTACATTTCCTCACATGCTGGTACACCTCTCGATTAAATGACTCATACAGATCAATGACTCAAAAGCACTTTATATGCAGATATATTCTGTGTTTAACCTGCAGACCACCCACTGCCAGCAAATACAATTATAATTTTGTAATTGGAAGAGAGCTGGAGAGATGCAGGAGTTTGCGTGCATGCATGTGTGTGTGCCTCACTTGCTATATGTGTGTGTATGTACGTACAAGTGTATGGATGTATAAAATGTATATGTGCCTACTCACTGAGGATGAAAAAAGGAAGGAAATGAAATGAATTAAAATGTCTTGTGTAATATGATTGTAACACACTCAAAATGTAGCATACTAGCACCAAGTGTGCTATAAATGACGGTGAAGGTCTGCCTTAAGTGCAAGGCAGGGTAGTGGTGCTCCAAACCTCCTGCCCTGGTTTGCCTGGCTTTGGTAGAGTATTTAAAGCACAGCACACAGGGAATGGAATGGGGGAAGGGTGATGCAGTGGTTCTTCCTGACCCACAATCACACCTTTCTGTCACTTCATATCTTTTGCACAATTAAGATTAATTAGGAAATAATTGCTGGGGATTAAATAATAGCGTATTCTACAGGAATGTATGTTGTCCAGGCTTTCAAAATGAAGGCAATACAAGAACAGCAAAACCTGGAAAAAATTTTGAAAGAAGACACCTTGCTGTGATATGATTTGTAGCAAGAGCTATGGTACAGTCACAATGACTAAGTGTTTGCAGTGCTAATAGGTGTTTACTCCCATACGGAAATGGCTGTGAATTTTTCATCAAAACATGTTTTGAACTAATCATGCTGGTTTTGTGTGAATTCTCAAGTTTAATTTTCTTGAAAAAAATTAAATATGGCATACATTTTCTGTCCTTTGTGAAAGGTCATAATAATTTACTAGTAAAATGCTCTCTTCTGTTTTGGCACCTTATTTTTTTAAAAATATAAAAGTAATTCATGTTTGTATTGCCATTAAAACTGAACATTGGATTACAAAACAGAATAAAAGGAATGTACTTGGTCTGAAAAAAATAAGATAAAATGTTTCAGTGAGGTAGCAGCTCTCTTTAGCCATGTTAATAAAACTGAAGTAGAACATCCTAACAGCATTAACAAGTGCTACTGTTGTGCTAGTGACTGCAATTTCTGACAGTGAATAACAGTGAAATAAGAAATAATTCAGAAAATTGGAAACAATTTCAAATTTTTCCAAACAATTCAAAATACAAATGACAAGTTTCTTCATAAAAGAATGGTTTTGTAATATCAGAAATGAAAACATATTTGAAAGAGAATGGAAATGAAAGCAACAACTATTAATTTCACTATTTATTTTACAAACGTATTTGTAGAGAGACATTACATTATGAAGACCAATTGCAGAAAGGTTATTACAGTTCTCATTTCAGCAGAGGAGACTGGAATATTTTTCCAGGCTTCATAGCAAAGCTATCACAGGGAAGAGGAATGGATCCCATGGAACTGGGAAGCAGAAAACATCATTGACAACCAAGACCTCAAATACCTGAGAAGAACAGAGGGGCAGCTCCATGACTCTTTCCTTTCATGGAGAAATCACGGCTGTGGGTGCAAACTCCCAGCCAGCCTGTGTAGCATCAGGGGGCTGGAAAGCGCAGTAAGGCAGTGAGTTAATTTGTGAGATGTGACAGCTCTGAAAATGTAAAACTACAGGTGCCTACGTGCAAGTGTGCTGCATATCTCTGCCCTTCTCTTTGATAGAACAATTTTTCAGTGACCTTTTAAAAATAGTAAGCTGAAGAAATTTCAGTCAACTGATAGGTACTCATGACAAATAAGTTTCCTGTGTAGCTGATTATACTTCAGGCCATGTATTAAAGGTGTTAGGTTTAGACAGAAATATTTTTTTAATGCACATGTTCTTCAGCCATCTCACCAGATTTTTCCCATGTCAGCAGTTGGTCCCTCTCACAGTCCCGTGTGGTTTCTAGAGCAGGACATTTAGCAAGGAAATGTCATTTTAGGCAGTGATTTCCTTGAGTTTTCAGTTCATGTAATTTGGACAATTATTTTCCCATTTTTCCAGCTAATCATCCACTTTTAAAGTTAGAGGTCTGCTCTGGACTCCTGTCGTGCTGTGTGCAAGAGGGGACACCATGACCTGCACATGCCCACACCACTGGAGGACCTCATTCAGGGTGTGGGACTGGAGCTTTTGTTTCCTTCTCGTGGGCCTTTCCATTTTCATCAGGCCTATTTAAATCAGGTGCTGAGGCTACAAAAATTACCCCAAGCACTTCTTTTCCTACCAAAAAATCCCCTAACAAAGCAGAGCTGATGGAGTACACATAATGAATTTTATATAATGGGATTTTGTGGTTACTTTTAATTTATTTTCAGTTATTTGAAAATGCAATGCGGATATCATGACCATGGTTTTAGAACAACATACCTGGTTTTATTGGAAAGATGAAAAAGTGATATGTGCTCTGATGTTAATGAAAAATGCTGTCCTAATTTCATGAAAGTTAGAATAACTATCCAAGATTGACATTTCAGGCATATAAGGTTGGATGAAATCTTCCAAAGTATCAAAGATAATTTAAATTTAAACATTCAGTGAAAAAATACACACTTTCTGCAAACAGCCTGGTAAGATCAAAGTTCTAGCACCTGTCAAACTCCAACAGCTTGTTTTTTTACTTTTTTAACTAAAGATTTCTTCATTCAAGTCATTTATGTAAGTGTCTGGAGAAGGTGAGAAACAGCGATTCCAGTGAAACAATGTGTGTTTTCTCAGATCTACTGCCTGCCGCTGCTCATCAACCACGGCATTCATTTCACATCTCACGCACTGAATCATTGGAAAGGGAAAACATTTTCTCTTCTATTTCCCCAGATTACAGCGTCAGTGCATCACTGTATCACAGAGTATAACAGACTCCTCTCCAGCAAAGGTAAAAAAGTGAGATCACCCACATCCTGATTTTCAGGATTTAAATCTGTATGCCTCAGCAATAAGTCAAGTATCCCAACTATTTGCCAACAACATTATTTAAACATTACTTAACATGTTGCAAGGGTCCTGCCAACAGAGTAGTCAAAATGTAAATGAACGTCTTGAACTGAGAGGGTTCCTAAGAGTGGGCAATTAAAAACCTGCAGTCTTTATAAAGGAAACAATATACGTGATAGTGGCAAAACATTCTCCCTGCTATGTTGAATTGATGTGTTTCAGCCTCCAACTGCAAGGATCACCCATAGGGGTGCAAGGAGAAGCAATTTTCCATGCTTATCTTGCTAGTACTGACTGTGACCATGGATTTCAATTAATGTAGGGCACTGGAAACAGTTTATTTACACAGGCATTCTTTCTGATAAGCTGTTTCCATCTTTTTCATCTTTGTTGCATCACAGTGAAGCAAAACATTGAAAAGTCCAAAGCGAATTAGTTGCTGCAGAAATAGATCTTGACAATGATCTACCTGGGAAAACATATTCATGTTGAAACTACCAAACAAAGGAGTAATTTATCTGATTAATACTGACTATTTCTTCACCTTCTCTTACTTCTGTGAAGCTTGTGTCTCTAAACTTACGTGAAATGTAGCAAAACCTCCACTAATCAATCACAATCAAGCATGATACCTTTCAAAGAGCTTTCTTGCACTCCTGACTAACTTTAACTAGACTTAAATTGAACACTACAAGCAAAAAAATTAGACTATATTTAATCAGTCTCCTGAAGCATCTAGTGCTCTTCAAGAGCTTCTGTCACATGCAGTTATTAAAATATGGTGTGGTGTAAAAATCTCCCCTTCCTACATGACAGCCCACACCATGAGGCTACCACGGAATTTTCTGAATATCTTCCTAACATGCAGAGCCACCTTTCACTTTGGCACACTCAGAACAATCTGTGACCCAAAAAATCTGATTGCTACTGCTTGCTTTGGTGCAAGGAAGGATAGTTTTTTTTCCAGACTAAGTGTAAACAATAAAACTCACAGGGAAGATGAACAAAGTAGTTCCTTCTACCTCTTAAATTATTTTTACTGTCTTAGTTGACCTTGGCTATGTTGCAGCCTCTCAGCCAGATTCCTCATTTCCATCAGCATTACTTCAAACACTTTTCTCTCTTCTGTTCCTCTGATGTCCCACTCAAGATTATAGTGAAGAAAACAGGAAAATTAGTTTAACAAGATATTGTTTTGTGCCCACCATATTCCTGGCTTGTGCTCTTTGCCTCAATCACTAGGTACAGGCATATTTGGCCTGGAAAAACAAATCAAAACAAAAATTTTTAAAAATTAACCAGCTGGAGGTTTTTTACAGTGAAATATAGGAGGAAAAGAAGCTTGCAATTGCATCAATTTCTCTCAAACTTCTGGGCAATTTATGTTTGCACATTCTTGAGTGAGCTTTCCTACGCCTGCAAGAGCTTCCTCCAACACATTCCTGCTTTGCACTGTAGGACTGCTCATCACTCCTCAGTCAGATTCATTTATTATACAGTGCTCTGTTGATTGTACTTGCCTTCAAATTTTCATTTTGCATCCTCCAGATAAGTCTTAGATCTGTTAAAGGGTCAGAACAACTCTCTTTCATTAAAGCTTTTCTTTGTACATGATCAGTGATGGTGATAATTCAGGAACAATAATAGAATTCGGATAATGGTAGCTATGATGATTCTGAGCGCTTGTGATGGTTCTGGCTGGAATCAAGTTAACTTTCCTCACAGAAGCTGGTATGGGGCTGTTTTGGATTTATGCTGGAAACACTGTTGATAACACAGAGATGTTTTAGCTATTGCTGAGCACAGCTTACATGGCATCAGGGTCTTTTCTGCTTCTCACCTCATCCCACCAGTAAGGAGACTGAAGGCGCACAAGAAGCTAGGAGGGGACGCAGCCAGGAGAGCTGGTCCCAGCTGACCCAAGGGGTACTCCAGACCATATGACCTCATGCTCAGCATATAAAGTGGGAGAAAGAAGAAGGAAGAAGTGGACATTCAGAGGAACAGCGTTTGTCTTTCCAAGTAAGGGTGATTCATGATGGAGCCCTGCTTTCCTGGGGATGGCTGAACACCTCCCTGTCCATGGGAAGTGGTGAATGACCTACTTCTTTCACTTTGCTTGTGTGTATGGCTTTTGCTTTACCTATTAAATTATCTCAACCCATAAGTTTTTTCACTTTTAGCCTTCCACTCTCTCCCCCATCCCATTGGAAGGGAGTGAGCACATGGATGTGTGAGGTTTAGTTGCTGTCCAGGACTAAACTGTGATGGTGGTTCTTAAAACAGCTGTTCAGGAGTAAACTGTGATGCTGCTTCTTAAAACAGCTATATTTTAAGCTAAAAACACACCAAAAAAATCTTTATTTATGACATTAATCAGTCTTGAACTGTCCCCAAGATGAAATACACTTTTCATTTTGGATGTATAGTTTCTTCCAAAACATTAGTGCTTTTGGCTGGCTAACCACTACATTCTACCTACCAAATTACAAATTACACAATTTATCAAAGCAAGTAATCAGATAAATGGTTTGTCCTGCCCCCTTTGTGTTTTGTCTGTCTCAGATCTTCTTCCCATTCACATGGAAAGGTGAACATCACAACATACCCTTCTTCAATGTTCACCTGAAAGAATTTGGGGTTTGGTGTTCATGACCTAAGCATGGGAGGAAGGAGTGAGCTTTTGAGAAGCACAACTCTCCCCTGTGCTCCCGGGCTGACTCTGCAGCCTTTACATGGAAGGTAATGTAGGCTAGAGTGCTGTAAACTATTCTAAATCTGCATTTTCTGATAGAAGGAAAGCCTGTAGGGAATTTGGGAGGGAGGCATACTGGATCATAATTTTTTCTGTACTGTTGTGAAACTCATTTCTCTAACGCTGCCAGCTCATTTGACCCTGCTGAACTGGTGGAATAAGCTATTCGTTAATTAAGTTATTAACAATTTAAAAATAAAAATTGATACTTTGCTTCTAATTCAGCAGTCAGAAAATCATTCTTCTTCTAAAACAAAGGGTCTGGCAACTCATATTTCAAACTTTTTGCTTAAACAGCAGAACTGGGGCCCCTAGGACTCTGCAGAATTCCTTCCAGTTTCTGTTACTAATAATACTGTTCTAGAATGCATTCTGGCTTAAATTCTTCTGCTATTTGTTCAAAATCACCCAAATCATACACAATTTGAAGGTAAGTTTAAGTCTTTGCCTTTGCCCTCATTCACAGCCCTCAGCCACCCAGTTTGATCAGCTAGCATAGAGGAAATGAATGATTATTTATCTTGTTTGGTATTCTTATGCTCCGTATTCTTATATTCAGTATTCTCCTTAGAAGAATAATGATTTCCCTGTGACCAACAAAAAACTTCATAAAGAAGTTTAATTCTATGATTTCTGCAGAAATTCAACTCTTAATAGTTTCTTCTGGGCCAAGGAATAAGTAAAGAACTCACTCCCACTACACCTCTGCTTTATTAAGAGTGCGTTTTGGAAAGTGAAAAATACCATCTCTCTTGCTTGAAATACTCTGGTCCCACATCAGCTATGGCTTTTAACTTTGATCTTCTGACTACTATAAAAGGTGTATTTGAGCAAGTGCAGAATTTTCCAAGCGCTTTGTCTTACATTGGATAGAGCCCAGAGTAACTCTTTTGCAGTCCTATGTCCTGCTGTGCCTAAAGCTCAGCCCTGAAGACAGAGCCACCTCCAGGTACCCAACACACTGACTTTACCAAATGAACCCAAATCCTCAGTCCTAACATTAAAGGTGATATAACTGTGTGTCTTTTCACTGTTTAACTCTTCTCTGTCAAAATGATTGAAAAGACCTACTGATGGAGGTGTCTAATCTAGCCACATCTCTTGACAGGCACCTGGATGCTAACTTGTGCCATTGAGCACTATGGCTCTGGATTTTTATGTTTCTTTTGCTTTGATCCCTTTCTGGAACACAAGCTGTACCAATCTAGTATCATCACTTCAAATTTCAGAAGTGAGAAAATGAAGCACTTGCTGCATCTCCAAAAGATGAAATGAGAGGTTATGTGGTGTTTCTACATAACAGCTGATGATTTTCTCCTGCTGCAGTGAAAATTGTGGCAATATATGAAATCATCTCTGTAGCTGACAGTTCAAAACATGTCTAAAAATGCTAGTATGGGCACAGATAGATGTTCATTGTGATCATTCCTAGATGGAGAATTTTCACTATAATTTTTCATGAAAAAAATACAAGGGGTAGCAAAAACTTGTAATAGGTTAGATAAATCTTCCAGACTATTCAGGGTTTTCATATTATGCAACATTTTTTGATGACCAAAATTTTACAAAATAATTTTTAAAAAAATTTAATGTGGTTGTATTAATTGTAATGAGATGAATACAGGCAGCTTATATTTTACTTGTATACCTTTGTTATCACTTAACCCTGCATTAGGATCCCATATTTTGTGTACTGATTACATCGAAAAGAATCAGGTTTTAAGGGGAACAAATTTAAGTTTCAAAGACTCAAATCGCTCTTTAAAGCTGTATCTAAACCAAAGTATTTCTTCAGTCACACTCCACTCATCAGTGTTTTCTACTGGCTAATGGAAGCTGTTCAGCATGCAACATGACACAAGCCTTTCTTCCGTGTAGAAGATCACTATCCATTTTCTAAAAGGTGTAGTAAATCTAATACACAACAGTAGGTTCCAGTTCTGGCTGCAGACACATAAATGTAGGTGTGATGACATTTGCTATACATTCTCTGATAACCAGTACTCAAGGCTGAATAGAATTTTCAGAACTATTTTAAGAGGAAAGTGTTGGCTTTCAAGTTGGAAGAGTTATGGTCTCTATGATATCTTTGGAGATAGTGTATATGTGCAGAATCAGAAAAAAAATAATTTGTTCACATATTGTTCTTGTCAGGTTAATTTGATCCAATACAACATGAAATTTCTAATTTCAGTTAAGATTCAATGATTTTGACAAAGATGCTGCATATGTAGGGCAAAAATAATAGCTACATTATTCTGCCTGCCAGATTGAAATGATGGAAGTGATAAATTCTGAGTTTGAAGGCACTAGAATTTTAATTAAATTTAGGAACTCTGATGCTGCCTGGCCACATTACTAAAATCACTGTCTTATTGTTAAATTGTTTTTGGTATTAAAAGATAAGAAAGTTGTCATATGCATTTGTTTCATTTTAGTATGCCTGTTGGTAGCATTCAAATGTTGCCCTTAAATATCTAAGTTGTTTCACAGTTGAGTTAATATAAAGTTTTAAAAAAAATTGTTATTATTCATTTTATTATTTTTTTGCTACTGCTAGAACTCATTGCTTTCTTCAATCAAATATTGACCAGAATAATATAATCTTCAATTATAACCACCTAATATCCTTTCTCCAGAATGAACATTCATAAATTAAAAAAAAATGTAATAATCCTATTCCTGTTACACAGTTGGTCTTACTTCATGGACTCTTCTACAGCCCTTTTCATTCCTTCACTATCACAGTGGGAACCTAGTGGACCATATCTAGAAATAGTATTCTACATTATTCCTGTGCTGTGTCTTCTGGTTCAGGCAGGTGAGTATACTCCTACTGCCACTGACAGGTACTGCCTAAAAAGAGTGCTGGACCAGTGTAGAGGTTTCACTTCTTTCAGTGTTTTTATGTATTGCCCCTTAGAAATGGAGTGGTGGCAGCTTCTGGTTGATTTGGAGGGGAATATAACAGGATCAGAACCAGCTCAAGATTTTAATTCCTTTTGCTCCTTTTTAATCTTTATCTCCAAATGGTACTCCCTAGAAAGCCTGGGTTTTGGTCTTCCTTGCTGAGCCGGTGTTTGTAAGATCAAGGAGCTGAGTTTGACTTGCAGCTGAAAGAAGAAAGCTCCCAGGTGGGGATGAAGAGAACTACCAAGGCTTTTTTCTGAGCCAAGGGCTTTTCAGAGCTTAAGGAGAAGGTGGATGTTCATGTGTACATAGTTGGAGCCACAGATTTCTGGTTACTCATGTCAACTTACAGATCACATTCAGATGCTACAGTTGCCCCAGTTCTCCACTATATACTATAGCTCTTGTAATAAGCCATGGTCCATAAATTATGAAGCAAAAATGGAAAGAAGGACACACACCATCTCCTTTTTCCGCTCAGTCTTGTTTGGTTCAGTTTAAATACTTTACAGAGTTCAGTTCCTGTGAAGGTTGGAAAGAAAGTAAGCAGGTCTCTTAACTAGCAGGTAGATAAATATTTGAGAGAACGAAGGACCAACTCACCAAGTACTGGTTTCCCCTTAACCAAAATCTGTGTTTTGTAATTGGGATCTGAGACCTCAGGGTTTCACAGTGAATCCTGAAACACAGGCACAAGAGGGGCCTCCCCAAAACCGGCATGCAACCACCTTTTCAAAGCTTTTGTTCTCTGTGGAAACAGAACTGCATTGAAGGATTTCAATCTATTTCCTTTACTTCCTGAGGTTTTGAGATCTGTTTTTGTTGTTCTTGCTTTGTAGTATCTATGCTTGCTTGATAAAGAAAGGTATTGCCCAACTGTAAAAAATGTAAGGATGGAATGAAACAAAAGAAAAAGTCCTAAATGTATATGCGTTGATTAACAGTTGGCTGAGGAGAGTGTGATGGCAAAAACATGATGGTCTATAAATAGCTGAAGGACAGAGTTAAAAGCCACTGTGGGAATAACAGAAGACATTTTCTATGAAATATCAAGAATTTATCATCAAAATATTGGGGTATGTTTATAAATGTTTAAAAAGAATGATCTACTGGAAGACTCTCTCTCTTTCTCTGCATCTTCCATATTTCCAAAATAGCTCAAAAGGAATAAGCCATCCTTTTCTGTGAATTATGTAATTACACGCTAAAGCAGCATTTGAAAATACTAGAGTTAATACCCAAAGAAGATGTTCTTAAATGTAAAATGTGTCCAGAAAATGAAGATGATCAGGATCAGAACTAATGGTTAGTTATCAGTAAACTCCCTTCTCAGCAAGGAGTCGGACACAATCACTACCCTTGCTAGAAGGGATGGCTCAAGAAAGAACATGGATCCACAAAGTCACATCTAGGGTGTACTCCCTGGAAGAAGCTCACAGAAGATAGGTAGGAATTTTTATATAATTTCTAGATTAAAAAATCTTGGCAGATGCTCCCAGAACTACTACTGATCTGCAACCAATGCAGCCAAACTTATCAACTGGGCTCACACAGCCATATTCCTTTTTATGTTTTTGGGTTTTAACACTGTGAATCCTTCATTACTTTCTGAATCTTTCATTGTTTTCTACACAATGTTGTAGTCCAAGCAGGAGGGACTGACAAGCCCCTTTACAAAGCCTGCAACTTGGACTGAGTGCCTGGTAGTGTTATAGCAGCCAATAAGCTCCTTGAAGATGTTTTCTGTCTTAGTTTTGCACAGAAGGACACCAGTTTCTGTGCTCACAGGCTGTTCCACACCGCATGCCAAAGCATAGCAAAAGCTAATTAGGACATTTGCTTTGGTGACACCTTTAACACAGAGGTACTCTGTAGAAATCCTCTTAAAATGGGATACATTGGTTGGACATTCTGAGGATAAAAAATTTATTAAATTTCAATCCCTAACATCCTGCACAAATGTTTTAGCTGTGTGCTCAGGTATAAAAAATGACATAATAATCACTTTTTCTCCAACAATCCTCTTCCAGGTCCCCGTAGGTTTGGGGTCATTGCTCCATCCGTGGAGATAGCAGCTCTCAGGGCAGGAATTACCACTGAGACTTGGTACCTGTTGGCAACAATGCCTCCATGAATCCCAAAACCAGGGGTTTTAATGTCCTTTTTGGACAGCTTTGGATGTCATCTTACTTAACTGAAGAAAATTTTTTGGATCTGATTTTGCCATCCCCCATGGAGACCAATGATCTGCTTTGGGGGCTGAGTATCTGGAAGCTGGGCACTATAGTATCCAACAAATAGAGAAAGGAAAAAGAAAAACCTGAAACAAAACAAAACAAAAAAACATTATGACCATTTCCTGGAAAACAGAATTTCATAGAAACTAAAAGTTTCAGAATTAGAATGTTAGGATGCCATATTTCATGTTCAGAATTATACTTATTCCTGTCTGCTGATGACTGCTTAATTGGCTACTTCTGCCTCGTGTGCCTGCTTTCAGTCTCTCATACAAACACAGCAAATCCCTAGCATAGCCCGTAATAAATAATTTAAAATGTTTATTCTTTTGACCAAGAGCAGGTGAAACTCCCATATTCATTTCTCCACAGTTTAGCAGGCTGTCATATAAAAAAAATAACATAAACCACCCACATCACAGAAATTTAAGCACCAAAATTACATTCCTGAAATAAATAAGTACATTATACCAAACTTTGTAAAAACAAATTAAAATAAAACAGTTCACCATATGGGACTCTGTCAAGCTCTATGGCTGTAGGTGTGGGCTAGTCATCCCAAAACAAGTCTTTGTATATGAATATTTTTATTTTTAAAACATACAAGAGCAAAGCAACAACAAAGTTAATAATAATAATATGAGGTGACCTCAGTATTTTTCGCACTTGGTTCTTCCCATGCAGCAGATATAAATGAAGCCAGAGTAACACAGGCAAAAGTGTATATATGCTCCTTCTGTTCACCCACATATACAAGGGCAAATACAGCTCAAATGACAAGACGAGTTTAAAGGACTTTTTCCCAGCTTTTGTGACTTTTATTGCAGAACATTATGTCGTGTGAATAACAAGAGCCACAGAAGTTCCCTTATAATTTACATATATAGATCATAACTTCTGTTTAATCTGCAGCATATCTTTTAGGCAGACTACCTTTTGGATAGTAAGATTTAAAGGATAGACAATCCTGTATTTTTCTATGCAAATTAGTACAGTGTTTTTTACTCTTGGTACTTAATTGGATATAATTTCTATTCTGAATTTATCTAAATTCAATTTCCAGGCATTGGATTTCATTATCCTTATCTTACTAAATTAAAGAAGTCATTATAGGAAGTCTTCTCTCCACTGAGGTACTTCTGAAGACCATGATCACATCACATGTTAGACTAATTAACTATCCTGAGTCTCTTAATTCTCTCTAGACCTCAAATCAAGTTTGTAGCTTTTTCCTGAACTTTCCTAATCTTTCAGCATTCTTTTCCAAAGTGTGGGTAGACTCAGACATGCTCCTGCTCCATAGGAGCCTCACTTGGATGACACAGGACTGTGTCATCTCCACCCCTTCCCAGTGATCCTCAGCTCAAACATCTGAGGACTGAACTGACCTTTGTGGCTTCGACATTGCAGTGGGAATTTACATGCAAATTATTTGGCTCCTGGATGTCTGACTTTTTTTTAGATATGCCAAAAGTCATTGCTCTCTGATAAACCCGTGTAACTGCTTTGTCCTTAGCAACTTATAGCAACTTACCAGTTTGTGTATAACTTACTATTTTTTCTAATAAGGACATTTTGTATTTTCTCCAAATCATGATGAGCGTTACTGAGAAGCACAAGAAGCTCAAGAAATATATATGCATAAAGAGATTATAGAATTTGAACATAACAAAGCAATTTTTAAGTTGTACAATGAAGACTGTCAGTTTATTTGGTTTGTGAAACCAAATAACATAAAAGACCAAACTATCTGAAAATGTTTAAAGTTGATAAGATACACTGTTACTAAGCAAATTTCTAGTTGTAATTGAAAAGAGAATCTAGTTTGGCAAGAAAAAATTCCCTACTCAAGCTCATGAGAATTTGCATAAGATGTACTTCCACCCTTTGGGTTACCTCAAGAAACATTCCCATGTAGCACTTATACAGCTCAGGTTGCGCACCGCGTCACCTAGCCGAGGTTGAATCCTGGCTACTCTTCTTTACTGTCAAATTTCTATAATTTTTCTGCAAGTCTTTCTTCACCAGTGAGCCTGAAGTATTTAAACACTTCCAATTTCCTAACTTTGTCTGTATTTTATTTGTGATGTTTGTTTCACTGCTATATCTTAACTTCCTGCACCTTTAAAACAAGGTATCCTGCAAACTTTATCAGGAAACTAAAGGCCTGCACAAACAGCAAACATGGAGCTTACAGTAGACCCCACTTTGCACTGGATTTGACTCACTTTTTCAGTGCTAAATATGTAAAATATTCACTCCAAAATGCTGAGTTAAGTGGAGAAAAAGCTGTTATTTTAGATTAGTTTAGTCTGAAGTGTCCCTGTAAGTTTGTGTGATTTCTGCTCAGAAGACCTAGTGCCTAAAGCCAGTCAGTTAAATATTAGACACCTAACAGGAGTGGGGGTTTGTTGTTCTTCTGGAAGGGCAGCATACTAAAAGTGCCAGAAAACATATCTGGGTCTGGACTGTATCCCAGCTGCTGTCCTTCCTCTTCCCTTCTTCGGGTCTCATTGCAGAAGTTGAGGCTGGAGATCAGGGAGTCAGAATGATCTCAGTCTGATTGCAGTATTCATCTGGGGCTTGTTGAACAGGACATTTGGAAAGAAGACTACTTGCTCCTTGTCAGTGAAACACGAATTTTGTCTTAAAATCTCAGAAAGAAAATGATAACTGGAATCCCCAATGTCACTTCCACAGTCATTTTGTGGAATACAATTGTGCTTTAAGAGCATTTAAGAGAGTACCTTGACTGCTAATTTGAGGATTCAACATACTTCAAATATAAAGACTATTCATTTGAAAAATACATGTGACAGATTTTCTGTAACTTATTAGTATAACCATGATGAGCAAATTCAATGAAGAAGATTTCCAGGGAGGGTAAGTTCACTTAACAATAATGAGAAAGGGTAATTTGTACTTAAATAAAGCTCTGCTAAGGATGAGCATATACGAACCTATAGGTTTTTTCATATTTTGGGAGAGAGTTTCCTCTCATTCAGATTTCTTTGAGTTTGTTTTTCCTTCACAGAGCAGCAAATTGATTTTAAAAAAAATTACAAAAGAAGGTTTAAAGACTATCAGGGTGACAGGTTTCCTCTTTGGATATAGTGACACGATTCACTCCTGGCTGAGAAATAGGCACTCTCAATTTCACTTAACAGGTTTCCATGAGAGGGAAGGTACAATCACTTTATCCAATAAAATAAAAGTTAAATTGAATCCCAGTCTCAGCTAATTGAGGAAGCAGCTGGATGCTCTATTGGGAAAAAGATTATCTTCCTATATTCACAATGTATGACTGGAGGAACAACATGCTCAGATGTTACTCTGTACACACACATAACCCAAAATTCAGGTGCATTCTTTTCTATAAGGAAATGCTATTGCTTCTTGATTCTGACAAATCAAAGAATTTCTTCTCAGGTAGACTGGAAGAAAAGTCTTGAGATTGTCTGAAAATTTCCCAGGCTAGAGACACAAGTTCCTGTCCTAAGTCTCATTAAAAACATAATTCATCATTTCCTTTGACCTTAATGAAAGCAGAATAGTTAAATCCAGGGCAATCATTTTATGAGACAGAGCTACATCTCTCCAACATACTCACACAATAATCAACTGAAACAAATTTTCAATAATGTCAGAGCAGCAGAAGCAGGTCTGCAGAACATAGCAAGTGCTGTATTTAAGCCCTAGTAGAGAGGTTGATATACTTATTTCTCACATTTCTATCTAATTAACCTGCTCAATTACTATTTTTTTAGATGTCTGAAATAGAAAAAAATCACTTAATTTTTAGAAAACAGTTATTCTTACAGCTGTTACCTAAGTACTGTTTGACTAATAATATATCCATATAATATAACAAATATGAAATTAGTCCTGCAACTGTTCCCAGAAAAGTGCTCTTTATTTAGTCAGCTGTGAAAATAAATTCAGATATTCCCTCGATAATTGGTACAAATATATGGTTATGTTGATGACATCTCTTGAGGATGAACTTCAAAAATGAAATTTACTTGGGAATATTTCTAGCAACATATATAGTTGCAGATTTCAGAAAACATTTTCTTTGAACAACACAAACACTACTTCTATGATCATCATTTTTGTGCATAATTTCCTTTAAATAGTCCTTTTAAAAAGCTGATAGGTCTAATCAGAGCTTACATAATTTCTGTTTAACATATACAAAAAATAGCAAATCTTCACCAAAGGAAAACATCTCTGGAAAATAGTACAACTCAGTTCACTACTGAAAGATATATGTGAATGTATCACCAACAGTTTTCATTTTCTGGTAAAATTCAAGTTTTGTTAAATCAAACGAAATTTGACTATAGGAAGTTTGGAGATTTACAATATTTTTAAAGAAATATTAATATTCCTAAATATGAAATATACAGGAACCAGTGCTCTTGCCAGCAGACAGAAATAATCATCTGTCTAATCAGCAAGAACACTGGGTAAAAATAAACAGTCATTGCTTAATGGCTCCATCCCAGTGCTCTTCAGCTGGTGCAGTCCCAGGGGCAATCCTGCACAGGGACAATCACCTATACATTCCTACCGAAATCCAACCTGCAACTTGAGCTGATGTAGCAGCAGTCTTCTGGTTCTGTCATTGTTTGTGAGTTTTACTGAATGACAGACTTTCTCTTTTGCTTATTGTTACAAAAATCACTTGTTAGAAGTGCTTTTGTTATATTCAACTGCCTTTATAGAGGCAAAAGTGCTTTTTCCCATTAAATGCAAATCCTGTACCCTTCTTGGCCCACATCTACTATTGTTCTCACTATCACAATTTCTGATACGATGAGGTATTCATGCAGTGCAGTTTGACCAAATTTGTTTCCTGAATCTTATCATGAATAAAGAGATAATCTAGCCCACTGGTATATGTGAATACAGATTATTTTTTTATTTGTGCCTTCATTTATTGTATTAAAGTGCTCTTAAGACTAATATGCAGATGGATATTTACTGAATTTAGTTCCAGCTTCTTGAACAAACACATGTTTTCAAAGCATTTTGGTAGGTGAAAATTCAAGTGAACAAATGTGTATACAGTAGTGGGTGAGAGATTGTTTCATGTGTACTCCTTTTTTTTCAATTTAAATTTAATTCGAAATGCTATCTGTATAGAAGATTTTATTACAAACCAGATTGCTGAGACACTGTGGAAAACCAGACTGAACAGAGTTAAGAAGCAAGGTACAGAACTACCCAGCTTCTTGTGGTGTGGTAGTGGCTTTGAGCATTTTCTTATTCATACAATTTTTAACGTACAGCAGATCTTCAAGTTATAAATAAAAACACTTCTTCTAAGTGACAACACGTATGATCTTAGCAAGAATTAGAAGGCATTATTTTGTCATTAATGCAGTAAAAAAACAGATGACTTTGTGGTTAGGATGAAATAGTAAAATTCACAAAACCCAGGATATATCCTCCTTGGTACTACATTTTGCTGCATTACTTATGTTAATGTACAGGCTACCATCAAAACCATCTCATTTAAAAGTTACTGTTTTCAGGGAGAAAATAACTGAATGACAAGAATCAAAGAATACCAAGTTAAAAGGGGCCTTGAAGATTATCTAGTCCAAACTTTCTTGGCAAAAACATGATCTAGACAAAATGGTCCAGCACCCTGTCTAACTGAATTTTAAAAGTGTCCAGCTCTGCGGAATCCACATCTTCACTGTAGTCACCCCTTAAATACTGAAATGCAATGATAAGGTCTCCCCTAAGCCTTTTTTTCTCAAGACTGAACAAACATAGTTCTCTCAGATTTTTTTTTAAGTGGTAGATCTCCCAGTCCTTTGGTCATCTTTCTGGCCCTTCTCTAGACCCTAATAAATTTTTGAAAACTAATATTTATCCCTACAATAATGCCCATTTTGAATTCCAGTGAGTTCAGAGGAAACCATGTAATATCTCCATTTGTTCCTTGATGTGTAAAATAAGCATAATACTGTTAATCCATCTAACAGGTGTATTTAAGACAAACATACAGAAAGAAGACGCTTCAAAAACACAAATCCAGAAAAGCTATCCCCGGTCTTAAACACTGTCTAGGTGTTGTGCATGGCTCTTCTTTACTCATCAGACAAACTAGGCTTCACTCACCATACCTTTGACATTGGACTTGTGCCACCACATCAGCTGTGACTCTTTCTGGGCTTGTTTCTTTACCCTTCTTCTCACTGCTGTTATTTCTTTTCAGGCTGTAGAAATGATCCCTACATTACATACATTATGTAATTACTTAAAGCTACCACCTGATAATTCTAATTTTTTTTTTCAACACATTCTTAAAACTCACTTAAAAAGAGAGGAATAAAGGTTATGTTTTTATGCAATTTTTATGTCTTTCAAACATATACGAAAGAGAGAGAATAAAAGATAGCATTGGCTTCCTGGGTGTGTCAGTTTAAAATAGGATCTTAAAATATAATGCAAACTAGAGATTATTCACTAATAAAATTCTAGAACTATTTTTTTTTTTTTAACATTACTCCTCAGATACTTCAGGATAATTTAAATAAAGCTTCCTTGGGCATGCCAAGTATATATTTGTATGTAAAAAAACTCCTAATCAGAATAGCATTAACAAGAACTCCCTATGAAATAAATAGATCAGCCAAGTGAGATTTGAATCACTAAAGATGCAAAAACCAGATGTTCATCATGATATATTTAGATCATACTCAAAAGATATATGACATCAAGGTATTCAATACAATGTCTTGGGTAACTAAGTTTGCTTATAGGGAATTTGCAGGTGCCTGCCTGAAACAAGGTGGTCTGCCCTGGTCTGACAGATTCCTTTACAATGCTATAATTAATTTTTCTGAATATATGGTTTAATCATGAAGTCAAGAGACTGAGCCCAGGCCTAAGCTGGACAAATGACTAACTTTGGAACATGACTCTCTGGATTGAAGTTTCGTTTTTACAATGATAGCTTTTGAATTGTAGTTTAGCAATACTGACTAAGCAGTGTAAACTGTCATGACTAAGTATTATCCAGAGCTTCCCAGCCACAGTTGCAAGGCCTCATAGTTCCCAAAAAATCCTGCTTTTTGTTTCCTAATCTTTTTTCTTCAGAACAAAAAATTATCGTACAGAAGAAGCAAGGAGCTATCTTCTTAATTTAGCACTGTATTACTCAGCAATTTTTAGAGGCTTTACTGAAATGGGAAGGATACCAAATAGTGACTGGTTGAAATGAACATTTTTCTTCTCTTGTGATCAAATGGTCTGATAGGGTGGTACATCAATCCTGGATGGTGGTCTGGCTTTCCCCATGCCGCTGTTGTGGCACCTGTATTTCAGAGAATTTTGTAAGACTGGGAAAATTTCCATACATGCCTTATTACGTGCAGTGTTGGTAAAATACAATCGCAGCACTTGATATACTATGACATCATATATGGTCTGCATTATAGGTATAAATGTGTGTTTGTGAGCATGTGTGTTTGTGTGTGCATCTGCAAAGAGGAAAACCTGTACAAACTGTTCTGTGCTCCCTGGTGCAATCTGTAACAAACATTATCTGTTCAGCTGTGTCTGTACAACAGACACTCTGTCTGAGCAAAGACACTCTCTTGAACATGAATTAAGTTACCCTCAGTATGAAAAGCATTTTATTGATCCAGTCCCTGATAGATTTCCTTTTGACTCAATTTTTACCTACAGTTATCAAACCATAGAGTGCTAAAGGGAAAATTCAATAACTGCTGTTCCTCTTGGGTACTGTGTATCTGGAAGACCTACAGCTTTAAAAGCATCTGAACTTGTAAGAGGAGTCCCATTCCACGCTGGGGAAAGGTGGGGGAGGATAGGTGGGGGGGAAATGGCAAAAAAGAAACAGAGAGAAAGCAGTACCTTGTTTCTTTGGGGAGATTAGGGTTCAAATTCATGCTTTTTCTGAGAGAGAAATAAAAGCGTCATCAGAATTCTTGACCATCAGGCTGTAAGTCATTTATTTTCCCATACTTCATAGAAAAAAAGGACCTATGTCAGTCTCTTGACAAAACATAAGAAAAGCTGAAATCTCAGAAATAATTCCAGCTGTAGTACTTTAAAATGCATAACTACTATTGACATTTTCCTTTGGAAGGAATATTCTTCAAAAGAAGAACATATTCTTCAGATGAACAATGCCTTGATTTATGATGACAACCTGTTTATGAAGTTTTTGTTACACTAGAAAGATTCTTGCTCTTCTGTTTGCTTTTAAAATGAAGTTAATACACTTTTGAAAGCTTTTGTGTCATCCTAGTGAGATGTGTTATCCAGGGTTTGGGAGGAGAGCTTCCCTTTTTCTGTATACAACCTCCTTTTTCCTCCTCTCACCCATAGCCAGGTGTAATTTTTTTCCAGCATTGCTTAGGTCTTTTTTTTCCAGTTTTTCTTGATTCAGATAAGTAATTAGAACTCCTAATCTTTGCCTAATATGTGTGACAGGTTAGACTTGGGCCCTGGTTTTACAACTGGAACTGACCGTGTGCATGGCCCTGTGAAGGGACTGGTTTTGGCACACTGCTCTCAGCATGGAGCCATTCACACTACCTACTGTATTACTTGTGAGTAACCATTTGGCCTCTTTCCATGTAGCTTGCTTTGCTTTCATGCCAGTAAAGCAAGCAATAACAACTTTCTTTACCCTCTTCTTTATTGCTTTCTTTTGTTATTGCTGCTTTAGTAATATCAGGTGAGTGATATTGGCAGGTGTCTTCCCACAAATGCCAAATAGTAATTGCTTGCTGTCACAGGACAGTACAGTGTTCAGATTCCCGGGACTCACTGCTCTCACATGAAATATAAGGACTTCCGTTAAGAGCAATAAAACTTATTAATAAAAAAGAACAATCATTAATGATAAATTACTCCAAATGTCCATTATACAACAATCACGTGCAAGGGGTTGTGACCTCAAATACTCAGATGCGCTCAATATTTACAAAGAATTACATTCTTCCACAATAGCAGTAATACAAGGAAGTTTGTCATGCTCAGATTTCATAAAATAACATCTTCAAGTACAACTTCCCTCTCGTCAGTAAAACAAGGAAGTTTTTGTGTATTGCAGTAATAACACAGAATTCAGATCCCGAAGAGCATCTTAAATATATTAAGAGGATTAAATGATTGTATGATTTTAATATGATTTAATACAGTATACAGCAAAAAATATAAGGCAGCATTTGTCAGAATTTCTTCAGCAAAGTCATTGTTGCCAGAGGAGATACTTAGTATGAAAACCATACTACAGACTTTGATGAATGGTGAAGATAAATTATATGAGTTAACTAAAAACTGGGAGCAGAGTATATTTGATGGATTAGAACTGGAGTTAAAGAATGACACATAGACAGAAGGAAAAAATTCAGAGTACCTGGAAATCAAAAGCTCATATTTAAAGGAATAGACAGGTAGATAGAAATTCTATTTCGAGTTATGCCCTTGACTTGCAACATGACCTTGACATCTCTGACATCTTTTGACATCTCTGTCTGGTTAGGCATAATGGTGTGATGGTTTTCTTGCAGAAAATACCCATTAAAAAGATTATTTCTACTGATTTTTTGTTTGTTTGTTTGTTTTCTTTGGAAACAAAAAAACCACTAAACCTCCAAAAACATTAAGAAAAAAAATACTGAAAACTTAAAAGAAAAGGTTAACAGTTCAAAATAGAATTCTTCCTTTGCATTTCACATCAAAGATTTTCAAGGAATGCAAGCACATTCTGAAAAAAAAAGTTTGTCAAGAAACACATCTTCCCATTAAAATTAAGTTATACCAGAAAAACACAGCAAATTTAGCCAACCAACACCATTACATGCCTAGTCATCTATATATTCATGAAACAAGAGTTTTCAGTGCCCAAAAGGATATGGCTTTCAGCTTACCAGGTGAACTGAAAGACACAGAGCTAGCAGTTTTGGAGTACATAACATGCTCCCTGCTGAAGGTATCCTCCATCTCCATGCAGGCTCTTATCAGCAGCAGGACATACCTTCAGATGCATTCATGACAAACCTTCTAAGAATACGCAACGCTGAAACAATTTGCTCTTAGTAACAACTCAGTATATGATTCCTTCAATGACATTCATTTATTTTAATCACTTTGCTTAATTAGTCCCAATGATTGTTCATTGCTTTCTCACACAGCTTCTACTACCCCATGTATAAACTGGCAAGGGGTGACAAGAGTGTCTGCTCTGCTGACAAGAAGATGGAATTATTTCTGGATTCATTCAGACTATAGCACATATAACAACACACATCTGATAGGGATGTGATGAACACACCACAGTATCCAAAGAGTTAGTTGGCACAGCTTGGAACAAAATGCATGCAAGACATTGACAGCAGATCTCCAGAGTCTGAGATGGAGTTCTTTTCCACAAAGAATATAAAACCAGATACACTATCATAGTCATAAGGTAAGTACAGAGGAAACACTGAAAGCTGGTGTATGGAACACAAAGTTCACAGGATCTCCAAAGAGTCACTCTGAAATGCCTTCCTTACTCCTTAATTTCCTGACGAAGCCAATGAAATGTCACTAACTTTGCAGTTTCATCACACATTTGTTTCCACTTCAGAGCTAATTCCTTGAGTTTTTTATTTTCCAGCTTCCTGGAGGTTTACATGGCAATGAGTTAGTTTTGTTTTACAGCTGCAAGACTGATTTTTGGTGCTAGCTGTTCACACATCCCTCCTGGAGATGTCTGTAGTTTTCAGTAGCTAGTTTGGCTTTGAGCCAAAATTGAGGTTGCCTTAATATTTTCCTGGCTTCAGTGAGATTGAGGTTAGTTCCCAAGAAAGACAAAACAGGGAGTGCTCGGTGGTTTCACTCTGCTTTTACACACTTTGTACACAAATGAAGCATGGACAGTAATTTTTAACACCTCTAAAATGATCTGCTTGTTATCTTATTGTGCTTGTTATTGCTTCTGCTAAAATCCAGCCTAAATAAACTCTTATGTCATGGCCACAGCTGTGCAGTTACACTTTTCTTATGCAGGAAAAATCCTAGATGACTGCAAGCTTGATTCCTGCCTGTCTTGTGTAGTTATGTACAGGCAAGTAGACATGAATTGTTGCATTTTTAATTTAATATCTCGCACTTTGGGAAGATATAAATAAAAGAAAGCACAAAGCAGTGAAGAAAAATTAAATCAATGGAAAATAGCATATATCTTTAACAGTTCTATGTAATCTATGTAAATTAACCAATCTACAGCAATTACAATTATTAGAAATAGCAGAGGTCTGTGTTGATAGCTTCTTAAATACTTTTTTCTTTATTTACCATTGAAGGTTACCTTTGCTGCAAACAAAAAGGATCTTGTTCTTTCAGAAAATGTTTAACATAAAGGTGACTAGCCTTTTAGTTAAGCTTTTTATGACTAAAGTCATTTAGATAACAGAAAAAGTAGACTTTTTATGCAAAGTCATTATTTAGAAGAGAAAATAATGACTTTTATGTACATGCAATTGGATAATCAAGTTTTTTGAACACATAAGAATTTTCAGCATGAGTCTAGCCCTGAAATGGATGATACTGAGTTTTTAAAAGTAGGCCTTTATAACGCTTGTTAACTTGTTACAGGTAGTCATATAATGGCTGTCCAAGAACCCCAAATGCTGCCATGACATCTCTGACCTTGCTTGACTGCTTGCTAACCAATAAATGTACTCTAGCACCATCTCCCTGGCTCATGCCCAGCGCCACCAGGACTGAGCAATAACATGGGAAGTCCTGGCCACACCAGCTTTTGTGCTTGTAACAATTCCTTGGTATGTACAGATACAGCATTTTTCAAGACACACTCAAGGGCATCTTGAGTTTTGTTCTGTTTTTTCTGTATTTCTATCTATCTATCCATTTTTTGTATACTGTACAGTTAAGAAATTAAAGGGAAGCATTACTGATGATCTATATGAGATTTTATTTCTGATCTGAGAGCAGAGATTAATCCTAAGATTCAGTCTATCACAATTGATATTTGTCTATAGTTTCATTGAGACAGTAAAGTATAATTTCTGAAAAAAAGTAAAGAATACTCTTTGTTCCATATTAGACACTTTTTGAATCATTTTAAAAGGCTTAAGTCATGTTAATATGGCTTCTACTGACACCTGGGATACAAGACAGGAGAAAAACACAAGAATATTTCCCCCAATAAAGTCACAGAAATCTCTGCTTTTATAATGTGATGAGTAATGCTGAACATCAGCTGGATACATGGTTAAATTATTATATGCCTTAGAAATACAATATAGTAAATAAAAAAGAGCATAACACGAAATTGCATTACATAGGAAACTCACACTATGTATGAATACGCAAATCATAGATGAGAAGGAAGATATATGTAACAAACTTTTATGTTTAAAATTAGAAAAGTTCTGAAAAAAAAATTACTAACCTATGAAGGAAGAAAACCTTACCTAACTTAGAGGTTATCTAAGTTAGAGTTTATGTATTAAAGGTTTGGGGGTATGCATGATGGAAAATCTCAGTCTGAACATAGCTTCAAGGTCAGAGAGACACTATATTGGAATAAACATTTAGTTGCTATTAATATAAAATTAATCTTTTTAGAGTAAATAAATCTCTACTTTTAATATAAAAAGATAACTCTCTCTATATAAAGATAAGATCCCTAAACTACCTTTGTGGTCTCTATCCTGGCTCATTTTTTGCTTCTGAAACATTTCCTGTTTGATGATTCCCTACCATATAATTTCCTATTACCATAACTAAAATGAAGTCAAATGTATGCTGCTTATGATAGTGTCTCACATTTCCTAAGCTTTTACTGATTTTATATTCTCACTGAAGGATATTTTATATTATTTTATATAATCTTATATTTTTTAACAGCTGTAGGGTGACTAAATGAATGAACATTAAAATGAAGGGTAGCAGCACAAGCATAGTAGGAAAAATTCCACGAGCAACCTGCTCTGAACATCTGCCCAGGAAGCTCTGTATTAAGGGAGGTGATATAAAAATGCTGCCCTTCATAGGCTCATCCTTTTACTTGCTTCCTTCATGTTTTCTGTGGTATTTGAACCTTGATCTCTGTCAGGCTTACAGTTCTTCAGAACTATTTTCATAGGCCTATGAAACTACACAGTGTTACGTGCAGCATTAATCTACTGCTCTCAAATCATATTTATTTGTGTGTGTTCGTGTAGTATAACTTGTACTGACAGGAGTTCTTTAGACATGCTACAAAGTCAGAGGTTTTCCAGTTATTCTTCACTTCAGTGAATACTCAATATTCTTACTGTGGCAAAAGATAAGAGAGTGTATTACAACTAAATCATTATGTTTACATTTACAGTTAAGTCCATAATATTGCAATGGAACAACTAAAGGCTACAAGGTAGAGAGTTCTTTCCTTTCTACAGAATGTGAAATTTCATTACTCCTGCTACTACATCAGGATCCAGGATTTACTTTCCTGAGGGCTTCCTCAAATGCTTCTGGAAAGGTCCTTTTTATAAGAATTATGAACACAATAAAGAAGGAAGTTAATCAGAACAGTTAATTTAATAACTCCATGTTTTGTCTTTTTCAATTAACATTCCATATCTAGTAGTCTCTATCTACTAATATGTAAATTTGGAGTAGTTCCTTTCCTACCTTTTAACTGACCATGATCTCTGAACATATGCATGCTTATCAGTATAAATATGTACATTTTAGGCCTTGGCTTCACAAACAATGAAACCAAATATTTACAAAAACACACAATAGAATTGTACATTTATTAGTGAGATTCTTGTTTAACACTAGTGTGTAATAATTCCATGTCTGTGTTGGCATAACCATTTGCTTGCACTTTTTAAAATGCTCAGGATTAAAAAAAAAGAGGAAAATGGTCAATCTTCTCTCACAGGTGTATATACCCTGCACAAAAATAACCTAGAAAAAATCTACATCCAACTTTGAGAAGAGGTCACCATGAGCAAAAATGTGTGGGAAGGTAGAAGATAGGATCAGTCAAATCATAACAAACACAGCAAAATAAAATTAAAAAAAAATAAGAAGAGAAAATTCCATCTTAGTTTTTGGGTTTTTTTATATAAACTGTGACAAACTCTCTGCCTGAATCTTATTCTGCATTAGTGCAAAGTGCTTTTCAAATCTGTGCGTTTCTTGATCAATTATCCTAAGTGATTAAAATATCTGCTGGAATGCTGCAGAATATATTATTTTCTAGGAACAATTTTTGCATATGAATATGCACATTAAAAGTATGAAAAATTCACTACTGACTCTGAAGTAGATAATTAGGCTCAAATTGAAATTTGTTTAAAAAAATCCCCAACAACTTGATTTGTGAACCCTTTCACTGCATAATTCCCATAAATTTAATTATACTGCAAATTCAGAAGAGTGGAACTTCAGCACTTCTAGATTGTTCACACCGCCTTTTTTATTCAGAGCCTTCAAAATAGATCACAAATATTCATTTATTAATCCATGATCTCATGAAAAAAATGGTCTCCACATCCCTGCCTCTTTCCATCTTTCCTTTCAAGAGACCGCTGTTTCTCCTGCCTGCCCCAGCCCAGGATGAAGCAATTTGCAGGACTCCTTGGAAATAACTTCAGCCACACAGACCAAATTTTCCCTATGAATAATTTCCACTTGAATGTACAGATCTTAGAGAAGCTACCAAATCCTTTTCCTGCACTGTTGAACTGCAGGGATTTTGCCGCAGAGATGGCACCTAACTATACCTCAGGGGACTTCTATGAGAATTTGTTAAGACTCCTGATGATGGAGGCCAACCATTATTGTTCATTCTTTTTTCAGATCTCAACAGGACTGTACTTATTGCGCTCTAATCAGCAGCATGACATGTTTTTTTGAAGTGATAGGGCACCAAAATACACATTTTCCTGTACTGAGTGAATTGGAAAATCATGTGGTTTTAATTAGCTGTATAGGACAGTGCAGCAGCTTGTACTACAAAGCAGATGAAAAGATTTGCCTTGCTTTGGCTTTGCACTTAGAGGATCAAACAGTTAAGTGCCTGCTTTTATACAGTGAGTGATGAATGTGAATTGTGTGGATTGGAAAAGGCGTGGGGTTTTAAACACAGGCTCTTCCCATTTTGCTTTGGTGCTGTCAGGTGGCTGCTAATTGACTCCTGCTCTAGTGCCTGTTTCTGGATCATTACTGAAACTGTGTTAGTCATAGACTCCCTGAGATGTTTTACAACATTTCTTGAATAACAGGCAGCTGGTGTACAGTGACAACACACCATACAGGCTCCAGTCCTCCACACACTTGGTATGCTCTCAGGTAGGGGCAGGTAAAACAGAGAACCCTGCAGAAAATTTCTGAGGGGAAAGAAGGAGGCATCTCCAGAAGGGGATTTCTGCCTCCCCATTGTTCTGTAAACCTCAGTGGTCCAAAAGTAAGAAAACAGGAATTGCAGGTGGCACATTTTCCTCCCTTGAACCTTAGCTTTTGGAGAAGATAAAGAGCAGTTCCAAATGTGATCCATAAATATTTCTTGAAGCTGTGTGAATTTTTTTCATGTGTTCAATGGTACTCATTTTAGGAGAGCACAAACTTCTACTCAGGCTCAAGCTTGCCAGCAATCAGCAATCAGCAACAGTCTCACTCAGATGAAAGGAATACTGCACAAGAGCACTGAAGATTGGAAGGTGCAAGCAATGAACATTAACGGCCAATTAATGTTTTTTTCTGTTTTGACAGAGCTTGCCTTCAAACTTTGAAAGTATATACAAGCAACTTTCATAGTATCATAGAATCACAGAATGGCTTGGGTTGGATGCAACCTCCAAGATCATCCTCCCTTGGAGGTTGGAACACCTTCCCAACGCCTTCCACTAGATGAGGTTGTTCAGAGCCCCATCCAGCCTGGAACTGAACACTTCCAGGGATGAGGCATCTGCAACTTCTTGGTACAACCTGTTCTAGTGTCTCACCAACCCCACAGTAAAGAATTTCTTCCTAATGTCTAATCTAAACTTACTCTCACTTTGAAGCCCTTCCCCTTTGTCCTGTCACTACACGCCCTTGTAAGCAGTCTCTCTCCATCTTTCTTGTAGGCTGCTCTCAGGTACTGGAAGGTTACCATTAGGCCCCAAAACCTTCTCCTCTCCAGGTTGAACAATCCCAGTTCTCTCAGACTTTCCTCATCGGAGAGGTGCTCCATCCCTCTAAATCAACTTGATGGTCTTCCTCTGAACTCACTCCAACAGGTCGATGTCCTTCCTGCGCTGGGTTCCCCAGAGCTGGATACACCACTCCAGGTGGAGTCTCACCAGAGCAGAGTAGAGGGGCAGAATCACCTCCCTTGACCTGTTGGCCACACTGCTTTTGATGCAGCCCAGGACATAATTGGCTTCATGTTATCATTCCCATCACCCTTTACTTAATTCATAGATACACAGACTAAAATAGGTTTAAACTTTTCCATGTTTTTCTCTCCTCACTATCACTCAGATATCAGTAGCATTTACTAAAGATTGTAAGACTTGAGTTCCCTTCAGCATCCAGCATCACCATTCCCAGTTAGTATTACCATGCTATTATGATACAGTGGAAACAGAAGATGTATATGAGTGTTAAGTTAATCACACTTTTTATCATATTTATATAGTTTCACATATCGTGTACTAATGTGAAGAGTTCCTGTGTTTTGGTCTAATCTGATGTTATCACAGAACACTTTGCTGATGTGCTGAAATCCCGGCTAACATTGCAGTCACATAGCCACAGATTTGCTATATGTATACTTTGGTACACCTTCCACACCGACTCCTCTAAAGCCTTTTTCTCCTTCTCACAGTTTCTGTGCAAGTCACTACACATTCAAAATATTCCTATAGTTTATAGTTTTTTTCATTGTTTCTAGCAAAAGCAAAGTAATGGAAAGTGAATTATTAAATATAAGGAGTAGTAAACACATACTTTTTGAAAAATTTCCAGGTCAATGATCAAAAAATATTACCTGCATGATAGAGGTGAAGTTACATGAATTGGCAGAAGACTGACTTGTCTCTGTTGCAATGTGAAGTATCTCCAGCTCATTTGATACTCCACTGAAAAAATTCCTCAGTGTGTTCTCTATTTGAGAACTGGACTCAATCAATTTCCATTAGTGGGAAAACTATCTCTGGACAAAAAAAAAACCCAACAAAAAGCAAAACCACACCAAAAAGAAAACCAAACCAAAGCAACCCAAAACAACAATAACAAAAAAACCCTAACAACTTTTTAACTCACTATAGCAGAAACATCTTTTTATTTTCTTAAACCTGTCAAAAACAAAAATCTTGTTGGCTTAAACAGAAAAAGTATCTCAGGTGTGGAGATACTAAGGATAAATGAATGGATATCCATGTGAGACTATTCCAAAATTAACTTTTAGTCCCGTAAAACTACTGAATTTCATTCTTTCAAGGTATTTTCCAAAACAGCACCAAATAAACCACTAGATGTTCTGGCTTTTCCCCACATAGTATGTACAGACCACCATAGTGGCTGTCCACATAGATCCCTTAGCAGCACTGCAAATTCACCTATAGAGACATGGTGGGTTGACCTTGGACAGCTGCCAGACACTTATCCAGCAGCTCTGTCTTAAATTCCCTCCTAAACAGGAAGGGAGAAGAAAATAAAATGGAAAGCTTGCAGGTTAGGACAGAGAAATCACTCACTGTTGCCCCTCATGAGCAATACAGATTTGACTTTGCAAGAATCACTTTAATTTATTGTCAATTACTAGCAGTTTTGTATGCTGACAAATAAAGCACCTAAAACACCCTCCCCCATCCCTCAGCCTTTTTTCCCAGGCTCAGTTTTACCCCTTTATTTCTAGCTCCTATTCCCCCCAACCCAGGGTGGCACAGGTGGTCAGGATTGTAGTCAGTCTATGTCAGCTCTCCTCTGCTGCTCCATCCTCCTTGCACTGCTCCCTACTCCTGCCTGTGGCATCCAGGACTGCTGTCCTTCAGGATGAATTTACTCCAGCCTGGGCTCTCTATGGGCTGCAGGTCCTGTAGGGTATGGCCACCTGCCAGTGTGTGACCCTCCCCAGGGGCTTCAGGGAAACCATGCTCCGATGCCTGAAGCACCTCCCCCCATCCTGCTACTCTCGGCTTGCCCTTCACACTGTTGGTACAGTTTTTAAAAACATGAGGTGTTTGGCCCTTTCTGAAACATGCATTCCCCAAGGCACCCCCAGCACGTCTGCAGGGCTCAGCTGAACCCTGCAGTGAGTACCTTGGAACTGGCTGGAATTGTCTGTGCCCAGCTCAGGGCATCTCCTGCCTCTCCTTGCAGAGGCCCCTGAAACACACCCCACCAGCATCTCACCACCTGCACCTTAAAGAGGAGGTAAGGGAAGCCCTAAATGCACAGTTTGACCCATTTTTCAAATGCATGATCTATTCTTAAAAGCATATAAAGTGAGTCAGATTTGAAAGGAATGCAGCTATCCAGACACTCTGAGGTAATGGAGCTTGACCTATGCATTTCTGATGAGCACTGGATGTCCGCACAATAGGAATAATATTTACCTAACGTTTATTTTTAGAAGTTAGAATCAATTAAAATATATTCTTCAAGACCTGAATCTTACCAACCTAAATAATCTGAGGGATTTTTTAATCAGTTTAAAATATTCTGTGACAAATGTTTAGAAATGTATGCCAAGCCTCTGGTTTCTCCCCAGCAGACCCTCTCCCAATCCCTCCATTACTCTGTCATCATCCATACTTGATTGATGACACTTCAGGACTTCACAGTCTGAGATTAATGACCAAGTTCCCACATCTCGGTCGTCTGATTTTGATGGAAGAAGTGGGATTTGAATTGTGGAGGTTAAGAGAGGAAAATATTTTTCCTGCCTTACAATGGCTGAAAGGTCATTCTTGAGCTCAAGTTGTTTAAATAATTTATTGTGAGCTACTGAGTCATAACAGAGTTACTGATCTGTCTTTTACTACAGTGATATTCTATTTTTTCAACTCTGTCTTTTTTTTTTTATTCTGCAGTATTAAATAGCTCTGTCTGCAGTAACCAGAAATGTTTAAGTGTGATGCAACTCTATAATGACACATCAGATCTGTAGCTTTTGCAGGCTTACCAACAGAGAAAAGCCTTGATGGGACTACATGCTAAAAAGAGTGTTTTATTTGGGAACACCATGCCTCTATCAGCTTGGAGTGCATCCTTTATTTTCTAAGTAGCCTGTGCATACTCACTTTCCAACAGGAGACGATTTGAGACTTCAGTGCTGATCTACTTTTTGCGTTTCTACATTGGCACTGAGAGCCTTCCTACCTCATTAAACTTGTCTTCTTTATTTTGTGTGCTTCAATGTTCTGTGCAGTTGAGGGGGGTTGATATATGCCTTATTATAGCTTTTAGTAACTCTGAAACATTGCCTAGAAGCTAAAATTGCTAGTATTTTACAAATCTAATTTTTTCTCCAAGTCAAATTACAAAATATTTTTATTTCCCCACTTAACTTAAAATATTTTTAAGAAGACATTCTGGATCACATTCCCTGAGTGAATATGGAAACCCAACCCCTTGAAAAGTGTATCTAGCAAAATGAGTTTCCAGTTTCTACTTTGATTGCAAAACCTTCCCTCAGAATAACTGCAAATGCTTCTAGTTGTTATGTAAAACAGTCAACACCTTTTCTCCAGGAAAACTGTACAATCCTCCTCTTCACTCTCCCTTTGTTTTCCTTGTCTCTTCTTTTGACCCTGTACAATGATTAAGGACTGGAGCTATGGCCTCTGCAGGAATATGGGTCTCATCATGAGAAAATGGTCACATTAGCAGAATTTCTGTAGTTCAGTAAATGAGGAGTACTGTAAAGCTATCATGGAAAATAAAAAGTATAGGAGAAAAAACCCCAACAACCCACACACAAAAGAAAGGAAATGCTAGATCCTGTCCTGAAGCTCTTGGGCTCCATGCTAGTCCCTATACCGGTTGTATTTTGGCAACATAGCCTTCTGTGTGGGCAAGAGGCCCATGAGTTGCCACAGATTTCCAACCGTCCAGCTCAACAGCCCAACCACCCCTTCAAGAAACTTCAGTCTCTCCTCCTGTGGTTTCCCTTCACCTGTCTTGTGCAGAGTGTCCAGCCCAGCCTGAGGGGAGGCATTCTTAAGAGTCTGTTCCCATCAGACAAAGAGGTGGAAGCTAAAAACAAGCAAGGTAAAACAATATGGGAAATTACAACACTGAAAAATGAGCTATTGAAAATCTGGTTTTAAAAGGGAAGAGCTACTGTTAGAGGAAATTTATACTCCTGCTGGGCATTAACAGGTGCTGGAGGAGGAAGGCCATGTGTTAGATTTTTGTTGTATCACATTATGAAAGACAACTTCATTTCTACTTACCTCATTGTTAGATCTGCTATTGCTACTGCATAATTTCAAAATTTGGAAATAATTATGTAAGGCTTACAGATGTCTTTAAAGGATTAATTAATTGTGTTGTAAGTGTTCTCCATTATGTGAAAGGAAAGTGTTATAAAAATCAAATTACTATGTTACCAAGTCATTGGCCTAGAATCTGACTTTCAGTCTTGACTACACTAGCTTTGTGTAGAAAACGCTCCATCCAAACACACTTTTCTGATTTTCAGTTTGTTTTTCTCACAAACAAATTGACAGTTGTTACATCCAATAATGTTTGAAATTATCAGTTTGGAAAATTGTGAACCACTGTCATCCTCATCAGACATTCTCTGAAACCATTATGAAACATGAATGAAGCCATATTCTCTAGAGGTATTAGGAAAACTGCACAAATTGCTTCTCATCGTTTCAGCTGTGCTTAGTTACTGGCTTTAGTGTGACCCTGATCATAAGCCATTAACATGATTTTGATTTTGCTTGCACTACAAGGATCACCTGAGTTTAGGGAGTGGTATGTTGTTTGCACTGATTTACATGATTAAAATCAGATAAAAGGCAGTTTGAGTAGATTGTGCCTAACATGATCCTTTTTTTTAGACAAGACAAATAATTTTCTTGACAAAGGTAATTCTTCAGACTTGATCTATTTGGCACTCAGTAAAGCTTTTGGCACAGTGACACATGGGGAATTGTTAGTTAAGCTGAAGAGGATGAGGATTAGTACAAGAATGTCAATACAGTAAGGCATTGGCCAAAGAGAAGACAATGAGGTGTTTTGTGCTAACAAACCATCAGGCTAGATGCTTAGTGCTCATGAAACTCCGCAGGGAGCAGCAGTCCCTTGGCCAAAGGGACGATCTGCCAGCTGAGGCTGTTGGTGAGATGATGGTAAGAGGCAGTGCTAATGCTGACTGATGAGTATCTGGTGATAAGACAAAAAAAAATTGGAGTGACCATTAAGATCCCAGTAGGGCATAAAGTGAGAAATACAATGAGGCAAAACAGGATAATACACGTAGAAGGTAAATACAGGAATTTCTGCTGTGAGCTGGATGTTATCACTTGGAAATAAAAGAAGCAAAAGAGATACTTGTCAGTACTATTTGGCCACAAGGTAACTATTAGCCAGAAATGTGATGTAGCAGTGAAAGCAGCAAAGTGGACAATGGCTTACATTTCAGGGCACTCTCAGCGCTTCTGAGCTCTTTCTAGCTGGCTGTATTTAGTACCTTGTCTAAAATTGGTATATAATTTCATCTATATTGAAGGAAACTCAACTCAGAAACAAAGATGATACACCAACGCAGCTTGGGGAAGCAGAAAAGTGAAGGACCCAATTTAAAAAACAGGACTATGAAAGCACAGGTTTAGAATAGCAAAAGTAGGGAGGGCACATTATAAAAATATTAAAACACAGGAGAATGGTGAGCTAGCTCAAGTCAAGGCTACTGTTGTCAGACAAGACGAATGGGAATAAAGTACTCAGAAATAAATTGAGGCTTAAAATTAGAAGTTCCTAGCTATTACAGACATGAGGATCTGCTGTTCCAGAAGAGCAAAAAGGACAGGAGCAAAATGTAAAAGATGATCTTAATCATATGATCTTCTGAATGAAACTACATGATTCCTGATTCTATGTGACAAATGAGATCACAGGTGAGGAAGTGGTGTTGTCCAAGAAGGTCCTTCAAGGATAACTTTAAGGAGTGCTCAACAGAGATAACTGAATTGATTTCTAAATGGGCTTGTTTGTGTCTGAGCTGGAAATACAACCAACAGTGTATCGAGGATGACTGCACATACTCTGGGAACTGCAGTGCCATGAAGAGAGGTAGATAAAGAACAGTAAGTTAAGGATGCAGAAGCAATATCAACAAAGATATGGCTGCAAATTCAGTGGTCCTCAACAAAAAGTGTATATTGTGCATCACTCGTCCAGTTGTCCAACTGCATGGTGCTCACTTGTATATCCTCACCTTTCTTGTAGTGCTGTTCTCTGTGAGGGCTGGAATGTTCATGGTTACTTGGTTTTGATCCTACAGGGACATCCCACATGGCAGTTAAGTTCTATATTGCTCAGTGAGAGGAGAAATAAGTTAAGATTTGAGAGATGTGCAACTTATGATGCCAGATTTGCTTCTTATTCATAAAAATAATCAATTAATGTTTCCTAGTTAAAAACACATACAAACCAAACAACCAAAAAAAAGCCCAAAACCCCAAAATAAAAACCACACACCAAAAAAACAACAGTCTTCTAATTTATCTTCACCTCTGTCCCTTCTTAGGAATATATTGTAAAGACCTATATTATACCTAGGAGCTGTATTGTTCAGGTTGGAAACTGATCTCTTCTCAGCCAAAGATCTTGTTAAAGTCAATGGATATTTTCTGTAAAGGGTGTTATTTAGCAGTGTCCCTGAAAGATTTATTCCCATACCTTAGGCTTCTCTAAACACTTCCTTGCCTGCCTTGACACTTACTTCTTTATACAAGACATTATCCTATATGTGTTTTCTAGGATCATTGATTTTTGTGTGTATACGCTTGCTTTAAAGACTCATTTTGCATGACTCAAGGTTAAATATGTTTATGTTACACAATTTTACTAGGCAACTGAACCCTGACTTATAAAGTATTGATATGTGTCTTAAAACATGGCAAATTCAAAGCCAAGCTGATCTCAGCTTGCTTTGAATCTTAAGAATGTATTTTCTAAAATACATTCTGTGTTATGTACATAGATGAGTTTTGCCACAATCTCAGAAATTAATGAGGTTACGGTAGATACAAAGCTATGTATTTTTTGACCCTGGTCTAATCATACTGTAACTTACCATTTGGAGGGTTTTTTTTCTCCCCCATATGAGTGGTCTATATGTTAATAATATTTTTCACCTCAACCTGAGATCATTGTAGATATATTTTTTGTGCTCACAACTGGGAAGCGCTTACACAAATACAAGTGACAAAGAGGAAAAGACAGTCAAATTTGCAGCTACATCCTCAGTGGCATAAAAAAAAGTACACTATTTCTAATATAATCTTAAAGCCAGGGCTGCATCCTGCGAGCTCATCTCTGACATGTATGGGTGCTGAGCCCTCGGCAGCTGAGGCGCAGAAACACCAAGGACAACTGCACTGTGAGTGGTCACCTGAGACAACTCAGTCATGGGGTTTCGCGGCTGCACCAAAACCCCAGCTTAGTCGTGCAGGGTATGGAGCTATTGCTGATGCTATTTTGAGATGCAAGGTAAAAGGACAAGCATAGGTGGGCAGTAAAGAAATACACCCACAGCTCAAAAGCAGAGGAATCTTTGCACACCAAAATTCTTTAATTTTTTTTTTATATGTAAATAGTTTTCAGTTTTTGCTTTTTCATCCCACTGGTATTTTTTGGAGTGTTGTAAATTACTCATTGAATTAATTTAAAACCAGCAGACTAACAATTTTTCTTTCTAAGTGTTGAAAATTTAGTACCTAAATTTCTATATATTCTTTCACACTCTCTGGTCATAACCATTTGTCACTAAGGATCCCATGGCATGTTCTGTGAAAACCCTGGTGTCAGGGCATAGTGGACAGATAATCCTGAATACATGAGGTGCAAGATGGACCTCCAAGTTTTTAAAATTTCATTCTGAAGGTAGTAGATAATTGAAACAATATTATTTGTAAGATTAATGGAGGATTGGTGCCCTTGAAAGGATATACTGCTGTTTTGTTTATATTCTCCAGAGCACTACTTTGTAAACTTTTCTCTTACATGTAGCCAAGAAATACACAAGCAGGCAAGCAGAACACATCCTGCTCCTTTATGCCATAGCAACTTGGTGGCGAGGAATGCAGCCCACAAAAACAAGTGCTAAGTGCTGAACTTTCTTTGTGTTGAATAATTTCAAGTTAAATTTATTAATCTTTTACAACAGAAGAAACACGACAGCGTGAGACACCTCAGTTTGATGCAATAATTTATAACATACTTTTACAGGATCTTTTAAAATGCAGATTTCTTATGTTCTTCTGATACAACATATTTTAATTGAGTATAAGCATATATTAATAAATTATTTGGGTTCCTGTGAGTTTGTAGCATATCTTGATTAGCTGAGAGGGGAGAATATTTTAAGCAGGCCTTTTGAAAAGTTGATAGTAATGATTAAATACCATATTAATACATATTATGGAGCTATATAATGATACGTGATTTGGTTGATGTTATGTGCCTCATTAAGAGGCATATTTAATATGCAATGGGAAACGATTTACTCTCCACAAATAGGACCACAGTCTTCAAGCGATAGGTGCTCATATATCTCAATTAAAGCCAATAAAATCAGATTTAAAAAGGGGAGGGGGGACAGAGGGAAAAAAAAAAAGGAGAAAAAAAAAGAGAGAAGAAACCATGGCAGACTGACAGAAGGTTTTCCCACATAATCTCATTTTCTCTGAGTCCCTGCTACTTCGCAGGCTGTTGGCAAGGGATGGCTTTGGCAGCCCTCTGCTTTTAACTCCCCGCACCCCGAGGCAAAGGCTGCGGACAGACCCCCGCCCGTTCGTCCCCAGCAGTGTCCCACCAGCTCAGAGCCGCCGCGGGCCGTCGGGCCACCCGATATCGCGCCTCGGCGGTGCCGCCCGGTGGCCGCCGGCACTGCCGGCGGGGTCCCCGCAGGGCCACCCCGGGGCACCCGCCGAGCCGGGCCGGGCCGGGCCGGGCTGGGGTCGGCGGCGGTCGGGCGGGGCCGGGCTCCGTGAGCTCACGGCGCTCGGGCCAATGAGCGGAGCGGCGGCGGCGCGGCCGGGGTGTCCCTCGCGTGGCGGCCGCATGGGGAGGGCGGCGGCGGGCGCGGGGCGAGCGGTCCCGGCGCGCCCCCGCCCACCCGGGGGCCGGCACTGAAGGGGCGGTGCCGCTGCCCGGGCACAGGTGCGGCGGCGGTGTCGGTGTCGGTGTCGGTGTCGCGGGCGGGTGCGGAGCGCCCTCCTCCCGGCGGCGCCCGGTGGGGGATGTGCCGGCCGCCGGGGGCGCGCCGCCCGTGGGAAGCGCGCTCCTAACGCCACCTGGGCGCCGCGGGCAGCGCTCGGCGCGGAGCGGGCGGTGTGGGGTCGCCGGGAGCCGGGCAGGTAGGAAGGAGGAGAAACGCCGGTTCGAGAGGGTCTGGGGGGCTTCTGTTTGTTTGTCCTCTCTTACGTGCGCTGTGCCAGCGGTGGGGAGCGGCGTGCGGCGCCGCCCGGGCCGGCAGCACGGCGGGACTCCCCGCGGGGAAAGTTGCGGACACGGTCCCTGCGGCGGGGTGGGTGAGGAGCCGTAAGACCCCTTGCCCGCTGCTCCCTGCCCTCCCGGGGTGGGGGGCTCAGGCGGTCGCGGCGGCGGCGGCCGCCGGAGGGCTCCGCGGAGCGCCGCGGGGCTGCCCCGCTCGCCGCGGGGCTCGGCGGAGCTGCCGCTCCCGGGGAGCGCTGCGCCCCTCGAACAGCGCCGCGAGGTGCCCGTAGGCTCGCCCTTCCGCTGAGTCGGAGAGGTCGGGGGCCGCTGCCGCACAGCGCGGAGTCTTGTCTTGCGGCGGCTCGCCCCGGAGCCCCGGGGCAGCGCTCGACGTGCCGCCGGCTGTCGGGCCGGTCCCGCGGGGGCAATGCGCGGGCGCGCAGCGCTGCGCGGCCTCCCCGAGGGCAGTCGCTGACCGTCCCCGCGGCTGTGAGCGGTGTCCGCTCCTTTCTGGATCCAACGGGGATCGCGCACCGGAGTGCGGGTTGGAGTTTGGGAAGGTAGCGGGGGGTAGGGTGTGCGCTGCCAGCGCACCCACGGGAGTGTCTGAAGCGGAGCCCGAGTATTTACTTAAAACCATGACTAGCAGTATTCCGTTTGCTGTATGAGTCTTGGGGCAGAGAAGCCCAAATGGACTCATGTGAAGGGCTGTGGATCCACTCATGCGGGTTTTCTTACTGATTAACTGGCTTCTGATTGTCTGGGATTACTTTGGAAAAACGCAAATCCCAGCAAATATCTGTGCTGACCATATATAGAAGTAGTTGCAGACTGAAGAACTATAACTTCAGTATTGCTGACACAGGTTGAGAAACTTTAAAAACAGCAAACAGAAGTCGGGATATGTCCTGAGGATGTTGCCCAAGTGATATATTTTCTTGTGTTTATATCCTACATTGACTGAAATATTACTACTTTTTTTGTTTACGTACCTATACACCTCAAAGTTAGTGAATGATATATTGATTTTATTTCGCCTGCCTCTGTATTTAATCTGGCAGCGTTTGGTTTACTTAGTTGTGTTGGGCCAGGACTGCAGTAGGAAACGCTGCTTTTTCTGCGTTGGAAGCCTGGTTTGGTGGCTTTCAGAAACGGGCTTCAGCTTGAAAGCAAGCAGGTCACTCATACAGTAGCAATTTTCCATGGGAATAAAGAATTGTTGCAGGGATTTCTGATGTTGTGTCTAAAAAAGTTTTCATGTTTTTTGCTCTCTTCTTTAAAAAAAAAATTAATACAGTTCTGTTATTACCAGAAGCTTTTATGTGTATTGCCCCATAGAGCACTATGAAGACTACCTTTTTCCATTGCTGAATCTCGTTCAGAGTAATGTGTTTTTATGTTGGTGTCCTGTGCATGTTAACAGAGTAACTCCAGCATTAGGAAACGAGAATCAGTTGACTTGAGCTGAAACACTGAAAACAATTTTCTTGGGTTGTTTTGAATGTAGCAGTTTTGCTGGATTTTAGTAACAAAGAAATGAAATGCTCTAGGGATAATCCAGTATGAAATTCATCTGACTTGCTGCCAGGCATATCAAAACATGTTGCAAGTTCTCCTCTTCTACCAGATGCACTTTGCCACCAAACTCAGAAATTCAGTTTTTTTATCCTTTCCTGTTTCATTCAAAAGAAATAAAACCTAATTTATTACAGAAACTGTCACAAGGTGTAAATTCATCTCATTTTCAAATAGATGAATAGTAACTTTCTGGAGGGAACCAATGGCATACTTTGTGTCATATATCTGTCTATTGTCAAGTGCAGTCCATTTTTCTTTCTGTTACTGAAAAAAATTCATCTTACTCATAGTAATATAGTCTGCATCCAACAGCTTTATACATTTCAGAGTAGCAACCTCAGTAGTTTTTTTTCATAGTGAAAACCAGCCATGACCGTATGAAGCATCACACAGTGCTCAATGGTGCCTTAAATTACAGTTCTAAGTATTAGTATTAAGGAGTAAAATGTCTTGGTTAATTTGTAAGCTGGTGTAAAAAATTGTTGCACTTACTACACTCTTCATTCTAAAGCTATAGTAACTGCTTTAAAACTCTCAAACCTCCCTTTCTTGCATTAGTATTTGTGTTTCAGCCTTAGTGCTATCAGTGTTTTCAGGATCAAATCCTAAATGCTAAAGAAAATCTTGTGATGACTAAGGTAAAAATTTCTTCTACACGAATACTACAGCATTATGGTTCATATGTCATATCTCCTGTTCTCTCTGTCTTGATTGTAGCAGACAGCCTAAATGTGTACTTTGTGCCAACAATTCCTGTGCTTACGCAGCGTTATGTGACTCAGAAAGGGGTGCAAAAGGTGCTTGATGCTTGGAAAAAGTCTGAGTGATCTGGATGACCTTAATTAATATTGTTCATTATCATATTACAGCTTGTTTGCCATTAAGGGGAGATGGTGTTCTGAGGATAAGACAAAGTATTTGTGCAATATTTGAAGGCAATGAAAGCTCTGCTCAGTGCATGTAAACGCATGGTTGCTTAGTTTAGTACATAATATGATAGAACAGTTTACTAATATTAATAGTGTCGCATACTATGTCGCATAATGGCAGACTTTCATTTAGTGAAGATATATAATAAAGCTTTAAAATAAGAACAGTATGGATAAAAATATGTGGGGAAGGATATGCAGTGCCATCTCAGTATTCTTATCTGTATTTAAGTACCATATTTTATGAATATGTAACAGATGTTTAAATGGATCTGTAAGCTTGGAATAAAAAGAAAGAGCCTGGTAACACCAAAAGTAGTCTGTTTTGCAAATCCATTCAACAGTGTTGCTACATTCCCTGTAACTTCATTCTGTGTCTTCAGTTGAAGAATATAAATTCTGCCAGACTGCACGGCTGCTGTAATGTGTGAAGCTGTCAGTTAGAGATGCTGGGAGAGTGTCCATCACCTACACCTCTAGAAGCCCAAATTGTGCCTCTTAGTCCATCCAGCAGTGTTGTAGCATATACGAGACTATGTACCTGATGGTGTTGGGGTGCAAAACGTTATAAATAAATCTAGTATGAGCCTGGTGTGCCATGATTAAACTATGACTTCATGCTCAGGAGTTGTCTTATTTTTCTTTTAAGAGAGGATAAGAGCAGGCTGCAACATTTGCTACTTCTTGTGCCTTGGTTGAGTGCCACTGTAACACAACCTTGTACATGGAAGCCTGATTAGGAGATTTAGTGAGGGCAAAAAGAGAAGGCATTCTCCTGAATGTCAAATGTTGAAATTACTGTGTGTTAGAACGATTAACCCTCTTGCATGTTCTAAGTGTGTGGTTTTGTGCTGCAGGCATCCGTTGGTATAAAGGAGAGTAGACTTAAGTGAATTTCTTTATTAAATGTTTGCAAACTGAAGGCAAGGTCTTTTCTATGGTTGGAAAATCTTTGGAAAAACAAAAGATGTCAGTTATATTACAAATGATAAATAATCAGTTGCTAGAATGAGAGCTAGAGGCAGCTTGATACTTCTGTAAATTAATCTTGATGGAGATAGTAACAGAGAAATATTTAATAATACAGCTAGGGTATGGATAATCAGAAAGTGTTTTCCTGGATATTATTTAGAAATGCAGCCACTTGTCAATGCCATTACCTTTCCTTTTCTGTTTTTTGTCCTTTCATTCTAAAGATAAAGAAAAACCTAACATTTTTTAATTTAGAACACTTTCCTGCAAGCAAATTCGAAGTTTTGTTCATTTACCCAAGTGCAATACATCGCTATAGTCACAGTATCAGAGTCCAGGCAGACCAGCCGTCTGGTTGATCTCTGTTGTGAGCATTATTCCTAAACTTGATCTCCAGGAAGTTGTGGCTGCTCTGCTAGTTCTTTTGGACATAGTGAATGTGACCAGGGGGTTCAGAATTGTCCAGTTAAATTCAACAAGTTGATGGAATTGGGCTCTATAATGATCTATATTTCTGGTTTTCTTTCCCCCTCTGGGTAAGGACTCTGTGTGATGATGTGTAAGGTTAATCTCTCACCATATTTAGATGATAATCTGTCCTTCTGCATTCCTAGTATATCTCCATGGGAAAAAGATTAATTGTGACATACAAAAGCTTGTAATACAAAAGTCAGAAGTTTATCTCTAACAAACAAGTTCATAGAGGACTGAGAAACTTGGAAGGAAGGGATTAAAAAAGTGCTTGGAGTTTCTAGTGCATGTCTCTGTATGTACATGACTTCTGTTAAAGAAAATTATCTAATCTCAATGCCAGTGGTTGGTCAAGGGATTTTGTGCAATGTGGTTTACCTGCTTAGCTCTAGCTGTGTTTGTGTTGAACATTTTGTCCATTACTACCTTATTTGACAGCATTAGGAGCCAGATGCTGAAGGTTCTTCATGGACCTTTAAGCCTCCACATGATGTATGAAGGGACCCCTTTTCAGATCAAATGTATAGAGTTATGACATCATACACTGTCCTGCAACCTCCTTATTCTTGTATGTCCTTCTCCTAAGCAGAAGATCCTTCCAGCATCTAGGATTAATGGGTTTTGAGGAACCTCAGACTTTCATTCAGGAATGTTGAGAAACTATCAGCTATAACATCTAAAGGACATAAACATGACAGTTTTGAAGGGGAAAAAATGCTATCTATCATCCACAAGGATTTATAAAAAACCTCCATCATTTCATTATGAAATAAGTAAATTTGAGTTCAGTAATTATGTGGGTTTCTAGTAGCAGGAAATACACTATTAAGGCTGTCAAATTGTACATTAAAAAAAATCGTACTAAATACATACTGAAGAAGAAAAGTGTTCCACTTCCTTCAGCCTTACACTTCAAACAGTTATGCAGAGACACACTATCCTTTATAGGATTTAAATAGCAAGTCAAGCCTAAAAAAAAAGGAAAATTCTCTCTGAAACCTTAAATACCTTGTAGAAGGTACTGGGCTGCAACAAAAATAATAAATAATTTGGCGAGATAATTGTAGTGTTGTTTCGTGTGACCTGGAAAACACTTATCCACTTCATGGCTATTACTCAGGAATGAGAGTAAGCAGGTCATTGTCTTGAATGAATATGCTTGCACTCTAAAATGCCAAAGAAAGGTCTCTGCAAAACTCTGAAAGAACAGTGTCAAGTCTGCAGAGAAAAGTATTAAATTCCTCTTCCTTATACTAATGTAGAGGATCTTGTCCCACCGAGTGCCATTATGTATGAAAGGAGACACATCCTTGTGATCTTAGGGGAGTTCCTGAAACACAACAGAGACTGAGTCTGTCTTGAGGTATTAAGGCAGCAATACTCATGCTGCACATACTGAAGCATGAAATATCCATTATGCTTGCTTTGATGGCTGCAAGTTCTGTATTGGTCACCTGTGCAACATCATACTACTTTATTTAGTTTGTTTTTTTATTTTTATTTTTTTATTATTTTTTTTTGGCCAGCAGTCTTATAGCACTTTCCCATATTTCTGTAGTAAAAATTAATAGTACTAATTGCCACTTCTTTTATCATTAATTTCTGAATCAACATGAAGTATTGCTATAGCAACTAATCCTTTTGAACTTCACTGCAGACAATTAGTAGGAGAATTCAATCTCAATATGTAATAAGCACAATAGTAAGAACTATTCAAAGGATTAAGGAGCTTTTAAAGGGAGTAATACAAACACTCAAAACTGTCATGAAAGAACAGAACCTGAAAGTTTTCAGAATTATCTTTTTTAATCATCTCCAGTTGCTATAAAAAAGTGCATACTTGTTTCAAACAAAATAATTACAGCACATTGTGTCTCATCAGAGATAAAATACATCACCCTGTGGAATACTCTGCAGATTTTTATCTTTGATAATAATGTTTCAACATAAACTCCTGCATGCTCACTCAAAATGTAGTTGGTCTTTAGCCCTGAGAGTGGATGTGCAGGAAAACCCTAAGTAGGTTTCAGGATTAGCTGGACAGCAAATAATCCAAATTTATGAACTCAGAATTAGATAGTGCTTTATCTCTGCTTTTTCACCAGCATCTTTTTTTTTTCTTCCTTCCTCGAAATGGATTGCTATTTGCATTTTACCTTGTCATCTCTCTCGATAACAGGCAGAAAAGGGAAGTTATCCATATATGCGCACACACACATCAGGAGGCATAAGGGGTGTGGAAGATCCAAACACCTGAGGAACATTGGAATAAAAGGGAAATGTCTTACGCTGCAAGTCCAAGATGGATATTATTGGCCGTGATAGATTCTGAGGTAGTGAAAGCTTATAAATCTTTAGAGGGAGCTAGGTTTCTGAGGATGTTGATTGCACTGAAAGAAGGTTGTGTGAGAACAGAGTGTAAGGACGAGTGAAGGGTAAGAACAAGACAACTGTAAATTAAGGAAAAGAAAGAGTCAAAGAAGGGGCAGTGCCTGTAGGAGGGAAATCTGAAGGTAGTGTTGTGGGAGCCTATGACTCTTGCATACGTACAGGACAGAGAAAAGAAGAAGGGGGAACAGTAAAAGACCCAGAAAAAAATGGAATAACATGATTCTAGATGCTGAGGGGAGAACATACCTGTGGCAGAAATCCTGGGAAGGATGTGACAGTTTCCTGGGGGGAAGGGTCGTTGTGTGGATTCTTGCTTCACCTCGAGAAGTGATGGCTTCATAATGGTGCTTCACTGGATGTCAAGACTGCCTCTTCTGTGTATTACTGATATATGTTTCCGTATATGCAGTGCCTCTGATGCCTCACAGACCTTCCGTGGTTACTCTGACCAGACTGTTAACCTTACAAGTAATAATTGGTAGGACGTAAATATTGAAAATGAAATTGCATGGAAGGCCACAGCTCTGCAATTTTCTCTTGTCAGAATACCTCTTCTTGGAGAACCCTTCAAAGCTCTCTGCATAATGTCAAATGGTACCATTTTCTAGCAGTCAAAGCTTTAAATTTCCCTTCCACTTGTACCTCCTGGTTGTCCCTTTTATTAGCATAGTGATATGGCTTTGTTAACTGGGAAATCCTAAAGAAAATACTGCAATAAAAGCAAAAAGAGCATTACAAAATCAATAGTGAAGAAATGCTGAGTATCTTTTACTTGCAGGATTCTTGGAAGACGAGTGATCCTTGGAATATTTATGTATGTAAACATTGTTCTAAAATATCTATTGCAGAAAGCTTCTTCTAAGAAGCAAATCAGTTTAGCAGTGTCTCTTAAGGAGGTATGGAAAAAAAGGAGAATTGGAGTCATATCTTGGGCCTGGAGCTGCTGAGAGAAATTCAAGGAGATTTAAATCTAGTAAGGAGGCTTGTGGTGAAGAGTTGTTGATTTCAAATGTCTTTATATTCTTTTTCTGGTTATTGTTTTGTATAAAATTATCTTGTATTTCGTGCAGGAAGTGATGGAAAAAATTCACTCTTAAAAAAGACATAGATTTTCTCTGGAAGACCAAAAACATTGATCTCTAGTGTCTGGATACAGTATATAAAAAAAAAAGGGGGCTAAAACAGAATGACTTCAGAGCAAATGGTGATGAAAGAGATGAAGCAAATGTGTGTGGAAGAGAAGCTTACCAAATTACAACTCAAGGAGTAAAGAAGTTTGCTATAGAAAATAGTTACTAAAAATAATGCTATACAATGCAAAGGGAACTAATATAAATAGAAAGGCAATGAGAATAATTTGTAGCTCCATTTCTGGAAGCTGCCGTTCAGTAGCTACTGGCTAGCGATGATGTGTTGGGCAGATGTATTGGTTCTCCTTTTCCTTGGTGTTAAACTGCAGTGTGATATGGGAATATATCAACAAATCTGAAGACAGTGTCTGACTTTCCTGTTGATAGACAGTCATAGATATATGCCTTGGATTGTCAGGTTTTTCTTTTTCAGTCATACAGCAGTTTTCACTGGAAAAGCATAGTGCTTACTAAGACTTCCAAATAAAAATACAAGTGACTGTTACTCTTCCTCCCATTCAGTGTCTCCATTCAAAAAAACTCAGTTGTTTTGTGAAAGCAGCTATGTGGAAGGTGAAGATGAACTGTACTTTTCAGAAGTAGCAGACGGTGTTTATACTGTTCAGTACTGAGTCAGTAATTTTCATTCTCACTCAGCTCAATGAAAGCTGTGTTTGTTTGCTGAAGGGAATGCTAAAGAGGCAAAAATGTGCAAGCAAGATTGAAAAGAAGTTTGTTGGGTTGGCGTGGTCAGATTTTGGTAGCAGGAGGGCTACAGGGGCAGCCTCTGTTTGAAGCTGCTAGAAATTTCTCTTATGTTTGGTAAAGCCAGTGCCAGACAGCTCCAAGACAGACCCACTGATGGTCAAGGCTGAGCCCATCAGTGATGCTGGTAGCACTTCTGGGATAACATTCAAGAAGGGAAAAAAGTTACTTTACAGGGCAGTAACTCTGCAGATGCCAAGGTCAGTGAAGAAGGAGTGGGAGGAGGTGCTCCAAGCACCAGAGCAGCCTGTGGTGAAGAGCGTGGTGAGGTAGGCTGTCCTCCTGCAGCTCATGGGGGTCCTTAGTGGAGCAGAGATCCACCTGCAGCCAGTGGAGGACTCCATGCTGGAGGAGGTGGGTGCCCGAAGGAGGCTGTGACCCTCTGTGAAGCTCGTGCTAGAGCAGGCTTCTGGCAGGACCTGTGGAGAGAGGAGCCCACACTGGATCAGGTTTGTGACCTGCAAGGGACCCATGCTCAAGCAGTTCATGAAGCACTACAGTCCATGGGAAGGACTGAGTTTGGAGAAGTTGGTAGAGGACTGTCTCCAGTGGCAGAGACTCCATGCTGGAGCAGGGGAAGAGTGTGAGGAGTTCTCCCCCCGAGGAGGAAGGAGCAATTGAGGCAATGTGTGATGAACTGACTGTAGATACCATTCATGGGGGAAAGGTGTTTTGAAGATTTGGGTTTGTTTCTCATCATTCTGCTCTGATTTTGATGGGGCAAATTTTCTAACTTCTTACCAAAGTGGAGTCTGTTTTTCCCATCATGGCAATCAGTGAGTGATCTCTCCCTGCCCTTATCTTGGCCCATAGCCTTTTGTTTTATTTTCTTTCCCCTGTTCAGTTGAGAAGGGGAGTGAAAGAGCAGCTTTGGAGGCAGCTGGTATCCAGCCAGGGTCAACAAAATGTTTATAAATACAGCAATAGGTTTCATATATAATCTTTAAAAACTGCCTAAGATGTGATAATTTTCTACTTCAATCTCTCTAGAAGTTTAGTATTTTCTTTTACAGTGATGTTGGCTTGAACACTTCCAGCTTGAGCTGGATAGAACTTAAACTGAGTTACAAATTCATATTAATTTGGACACAAAACTGTTTTAACTTTCTTTAATGTCCAAACTCTTTGGGAACTGATGAGTTTTTTGTGTTGATATCAAAATTTTAGGTTCATACCAGTGATTAAAAATATTGGATGTTTATTTTACTGATAAAAAGTTCATTGAAGGATTCATTCAAATCTTATTTTCAATACTATGTTTCTGAATATCATACTTTATATGAGATATGTTTCTCATAAGCACAACCCAAGTGATCCATCGTTAAAAGCATATTCTTACAAGCTTTAAAGCTCTTTACCTTTCCATCCAGTTTGGGGAAGAAAAATGTCATTTGTTATTAATTTCTGCATTCATTGTGATTTATTTCCATCTGTGAATAAAATATTGAAGCTGAACAGATATCATGATTTTTACTAGTGTTTATTAGTCTTCTCTCCTGCCTCCTCCTCAAAAAACAGCGTTAAGTTGTTAAATGAAAATGATGATTCTGGAAAGATGCTTTTTTCCAAGAATGCTAAGCAAGCATGGATTTAGTTTTACAGATTTGTATTAGACGCTTTCTTTAATTAGGTTGGAAAAAACTCATTTAAGTAAGTGCATGTTGAGTCTGACATCCAGAAATGTGGTTCAGTAAATAGGTACTTGGAGTGCAGAATTTTCATGAAGCATTACATGCTCAAGCTTTTCAGGGCTCTTGTGAGCAAATCTACTGCTGATGTAAGCTGCCAGGATCAGCTCTTGAATTATGGGTATGGTAAAATCATGCTTTTAAATGCCTGAAACAGAAGAATGAAGGCTATGTGACTTGTAGGCTGACAGTAGCAATCAGGAGGAAACCAAGCATGATCTCAAGTGAACTTCGCTTGAAATAAAATAGTACACAAAAAAGCTCATTTCTCCTAATTTCTTCCCCACAGTTTTGGCACATGTACACAATTATCACTTGCTGTCATATTTGCAAGTTAAGAAAATGGAATTTCAAATATGAATATGATCGGATATGTTGTTTTCAAGGAGAAAATATTGGAATTGAAACAATTTTTAGCATATTGATTACTTTGAATGTAGCTAAATGTCTAATACGTAGCAACCTGCCAATATTAGCATGCTGAAGTCTTATCCTTATTACATCAGTTTGAAAGTTTCCGTGGTACAGTGAGTCATACAGGCGACCAGTATCCTTTTCTGTGTCAGATATCATCAACTTTTTTCACTTCATATGTTGTTGTTTGGTGGGTTTATTTGTTTCTAGGAATAATGCATTTTTTTACAACAGCTGTAGTTTTGCTTCTGCTTCTCTAAAATTTCACTGTCATTACTGTTTCTGTAGAAGTTATGGAGAGTAAAGGTTCCTTTAAAAAAAAAAAACGCAGTCAACAACAACCCCCTGCCCCCCAAAAAAACCCCCCAAAAAACCTAAAAACTCCAAACCAACGAACAAAAGTCCCACAAAGCCCAAACCTCATCCTTTTCATTTTATAAGGTGGTAACATTTTCTTGATATGGCTTACATAATTGGATGGGACATAATTTATTTGTCTTGTGTATTGATTTATATAACAAGAACACTAGAACATTGAGAACATTTGTGTTACAACCTTTTATGATTGTGTGACTTGCATGACTTTGACTCTGCTTTATGATTGTGATTGAAACTGGGTGTTGCAATGTCATTAAGGAGAGCATTTCTGAATCTTAGTGTTAGGCATACCAAAACTCAGATTTCCAGACTGTTTCTTTCAATTACTCAGATTTTTTTTTTATATTTTTTAATTCGCTGTGTGTTTGAAACTGTGGTGGTGTTTGTTTTTAGCTTTAGCAGCTACTTTCCTTCATTATGTATTTATTTTTTACTATATTAAAAATAACTTCTGATGGCCTTTCACTTGGTTTTTTCAATTGGTAATGCTGCTACTCCTGATCTCAGGGTAAACAAATGTAATGGATTCTTTGGTAACTGTGTTGAATCTACAAAGTTAAATTATTAATTTAATTTCTGCATGGATTGTGGAAAGTCCTGCACCTAATTCATGGCCACTTACAGGTTAGTATCGTCAGTTTAGGGAATGTAAGATAATTACCTTACTGTTTTTGGCAGAAGTCCTAAAAAGAAACATTTCTGTAAGAAATTTGAGAATTCTAATGGTTAAGATGATAAGGTATGCTTGGGTCTGAATGCGTATACTAGAAAACTGTAGTTCTGATGTCTCCCTTCATCCTCCCCTTTCCCTCTCCCCCAGTCTTTGATGCCAAGTATCCTGGATTATTAATGATTAAGAGCAATGAATAGATGCAGAAAATGTTCACTTAATGTATTTGGATAGCTCATGCAGGAGGTTATATCTAAAAGCTACAACATAAAGAGGAAACACTATAGAAGTGTTCTTATATTTGATAGATGTGTGTATACACCATCTGGCTGTGTTTCTGTCTTAAAGATGTGGGGTGACACCTAGCACTGTTAAGCTACAGGTTGGGTTTTCTTTTTGTTTTGGATTTGGACAAATTGAAGTTTCACTTCAACCTGTCTTTCTTTTACTTTTTTTTAAGCTCGGACAGTGAAAAGCGTGGGACTTTTTCTGCTCAGTTTTACTTGTGTGTTTTGTTTATAACATTTTTAAACCATGAAAGCTGGAAAACACAATAGTCCTTCTTTTTTTTTTTCTACCAGAGATATTAGCCTCTCCTAGTAAATTGAAACAGAAAAGTGAATTCTAGAAATATGTGGCCAGTTGCTCTTGTTTTAGCCAATGATGTGCGTGGAGTGTACGTGTGCAAAACATACTTCAAGGCCTGTCCTAATCAACTTAAGCAAAATAAATTGAAATAAATATCCTCAAACTATTTGCAGCAGTTACATTATATTAATTTAAATGAGATTAAAGCTATAATATGTGTAGCTATTTTCATGTGAAGATAAGCTTAAGAAATATTCTTCCTCTGATCCTAGTTCAGGGTAACAACCAGACCAGAACCTTTCATTTGAAGATTATAATTTCCCTCCTGAATTTCTAGTGTCCTTTTTGCACCCCTCTGCTGGTTAGCTGTATATAATTTTTCCAAATATTTTTGGTTATGTGTATTTTATTTACAAGTTCAGTTCTGATGAAGTGATGTGTGTATATATTAGGACTTTTATTTGTGAGAATCATGTAACTGGAATAAATATTCTAAATAGGTAATTATGCACAAAATTATAAGAATAGAGGTTGTTATTCATAGGTTTGGGTAGGAAGTTTTTGTTTTGATTGTGCTTGTTAATAGATCTTGTGTGGATAAAACATGAATTTTATTGGAGAAACTTGAGTGAAATGGCACTCATGGAATAGAGTTGAGGTTCTACAGAATGAACCTGAATTGTATTGTGCACGTGAAGGTAAGAACGTCATATTCTGAACCGGCCTGTAAGAGGAAAAACTCCTTGATATAGCACTGCTGTAATAGTAATACGACTAATGGTGGATTTGTGGTGTTCTGGCATTTTATCTTTCCAGCAATATTTGGACAGAGCTGAGAGAGCTGACTGAGAAACTGACTAATCCATAGAACAAAAAGATGAGTAGCTAGTGACTTGTCAGTAAGCAATTTTCAACAGCTTTAACTTGGAGTTTCAATGACTTTAATAGATTGTTTGACTGCATTATCTAGTAGCAAGGCTTTACCTCTGGATTTAGTGAAATCTTATGCTTTTGTCATGTCATTGGGATATCATGAAAATATGTGAAAATGGCTTCAGCAGTAATGTGCAGAGTGCTTTGAAATGGATTAAATGACTCTATGTTAAAGCAAAATAGTTATTGAGTGCTTGCTAGCCAGCTGAACTTTACCTAAATCAATGGTCATATCAAGTTAACAAAAATTTCTGATATAGGCAAAGAAAAGGTCATTGAAATAAGGAAGTCATGTTCAGGAGTCCATACTGACATCAGAAGATGTAAAGTTGAATGTGCACAGTATGTTTGACTGAAAGGCTAGTTTTCCTTCTGTAATTGTAAATATGGTGTGCAAACAGCTGTAGAAGTATATTGTGATATTTTATCCCAAGGAGCTTAATGTAAAGAAATGTGGGTTAGCATCGGAGTGGTTATAAATTAGCCATATTCTATTAGCTCACATTTACTTATGTCAATTTGTAGCTCCTCTAAAGTCATCTTGAGCTTTGCACAGAATACCCATGATGTTCACTCAGCTTCTGCCACCCATGAGAATTTTAAATAACTACAACTGAAGCTCTTTAGGCCTCTTGAAGAAAAAGAAAAAGGCGCTATCTAAGCAGACCGTGTACCAGCTGCTTTATTTTCCTTTTGCACACCCTTGATATTATACACTTTTGGTTCCTTCTGTATTGTTTGTGTTTGTTGATCTTTTTGAGATGAAAGTTACTGCAGGTGTCAGCTGAGTGTTAGTGTTGCAGTGTCCATATTGGAAAAGTTAGTGTATAATTAGTGACTTGTGAATTCCCCTGTTGATATTTAGAAGCTTTGACCACCAATCCTGTGTTTTAGGAGCTGCTTGAAATTGTTGTAATGAGAGTTGAGCTGAAATGTACAAAACTTTGGATGCTACAAAAGTGACTACCTTGCATAACAACTTTGGTGAAAAACCTGAAAGAAATAACTCTGGACTGAGGAATTTGTTTTCTCTTCTGACAAAGCCTAAAAATTAGTCAACTAGCTACAGTCAAGGGACTGTAGTCAACCAGACTATCTGGTTTTTCAGGCACGAATTAATTCCACAACAGCTATATTACTACCTCAGGAAACTTTTAAACTCTTTAGCTTAGGTGACAGATGGACGTGATACTGTCTAATTTTCGCTGAGTTAGTGCTATGGGATTTCCCCTTTGCTGTTCCTGTTAATCCTCTCTATTTAGTTAAAATTCAGAGAAAGGAGATGAGGACAGTTATCCGACTGTAGAGGCAGGCTGGCCACCCAGGAGAGTTTAGAGTTTATAATGATTCTAGTCAGTGGGGAGAAATTGTGGAAGTTTTAAGTTTCTGTCATTCATAGATCTGAAGTGCAGTGCTTTCAAACTTTGGCATTACCTTATGTCTTGAAAATCTAGATAGATATTTTTGATTTCCACAGGCCAGTGCAAGTTGTCTGATAGTGAGGTACTGGGAGCCTGAAGGCAATTGCAGGCATGAGATAAATGCAGGTGGTGTTGAAATAGTTCACTAGCATGTGTTCCTGACTTGGACACGTACAAGCATTTGCACAGGCACCTCTCAGTGAGGGAGAAATGTCAAGATCTGGCTCCTGGAAGTCTTTGTATGTAATCTTAACATGACTCTATCATGGTGGGATGCAGCTGCATCTCGAGATGCTTGTGAGTTTGTAAACTGCTGGTTAGTAATGAATCATTTGTGCAAAGGGTTTCATTTTTTATCCCTTGAAAAATGGAGCTGCTTATCTGCTTCAACAAAAAACTCTCCTCCACGCAAAAATTTTCAATATTCTGTTGCAGTTAATTCCACAGGACTTTGACTGTGAGGTGGATCACATGATGGTGGTTTTTTTTCTGGGTCTTCAGCTAGAGGAAATAGTTTGGAAATGGGTTTCCAGATTCCCAGCCATCTGTTAAAGCTTTCTTTCTTGAAACTGTTTGTTATTTCTGAGGCTGCCTTATATTTCTTGCTAAACTGTAAGGCTGTAGTAGTCAAATATTTCCACAAGCTGGGTTGCTGAAAAATCCTTCAGTGACAAATTTAAGTCAATACTTCTATGTGTCAGTATAGCAGATGTTTCACCATTAATGTGAACTGCAAGCAGAACCGTAAGCATGTCACAGGAGAGAAGCTAATCGTGTATGTTGAAGAAAAAATGAGTGAGTATTGGTGCTTGTGGACTAAGGCATTTGGAAGCTCTTGTACAGGGGAAGAAAAGCAGAATTAGGGTAGATGCTACGAGATTGTAGACTTTTTTATTTTTTATACGATGACATGGTATTTTAAATCGCATACCAGATAAGAAGTGAAACGTTTTCTCCCTTACAGTCAGGGACAGTACATTAGCAGGTAATTTTCTAGCTCCTGTTGATCATATTGACAGGCAATTTTTAATTAGGTAGTTTTAGCAGTGCTCTTCTGCCCAATAGCTCTTACCATAATCAGGATGGAAAGAATTCCTCTGTATGCTCATAAAAATTGATTCAATTTTTTTTGTCCGTTTACGTTTCTGCTCTGCGCAAAATGAATTCCTGTGCTCGACCTCAGTTGCAGACCACTTCTCCACCAGAAACGCAGCAGTCTGGCAAACCAGCAGAAAGGGTGGGAACATGAACAGCAATTGCCAGAGCATTGCAGTACATTAATTTTACCTTAATTATACTTTAGCCCATGATTAATACAGGTCACTGGTGGCTGGTCATATTGTAGACCATGCTGAAAATTGTACAATGACAAGTACAACTCCTCTGAGACATTTTGACTACCTTGCTTAAATAATCATTGTTTAAGCATGGTAAGGAAACTGTTTATTTTGAAAATGTTTCCAAGAAGTCCTAATCCCCTTTTGGGGTAAATGAAATAGTTCATGCTATGAGATTACTTTTAACTGTGGAAAGCAGTCGGGTTGAATACTGAAAAGGAAACAGAAAAGATAATTGGCTGTTTTGCTTTCTCAGCAAGTAAAGTGAAAAAATTTCTTTGGATTGGGTAGATTTGCTCTTTATCCCAAGGGCTGAGTGGAACGTCTTTGCAGGTCAAGATACAAGTTGATCAGGCAGACAAATGTGTTCTCAGGAGAAGACTTTGGACCAAGAATGCTTAGAAGCAGTCTAGTTCAATGCCTGCACATCCGTAAAACTCATCCCTCGATAAGAAGGGGGAATCATTAGTTTAGGATAGATCACTCAGTTGCCATACAAAGTAGCATCACATGCTTTGTTCTGAGGAGTTTTGAACATGTTGTAGTCATTTCCCTAGAGATTGCCCCAAACATACAACTCCTTTGGTTAGCACTGCTTGGAGATCATGGTTATACTTTGTGTAACTAGCTAGCATATACCTGAATAAGAACTCCAGCTGTCACTGTCCTCTGTGTTTCTTAGCAAGCATCCCTCTTTCTGTCTTAATTGCAAGTCAGATGTTTTCTTTCTCCATATATTTCATATCACATCATGTTGCTTCAACACCAAGGCCAGTGCCTGTGTCTCCTCAAGGGAAGAGTTGCATGTGAATGACTTGGGAGATGGCTGTCCTGTAGCTGCATCCCCTGCTGTCACTGAGCAGCCTTCCAAGAGTCATGCTTTGTCCTGGGTTTTCAGGTAAACTGAAGTTACCACTGCTTTGCCTAAAAGCTATAAAATGGAGCTACCTCAGGACTAGGTGGGCTGTCTGTGAAGCAAGGACAGGAGCGCAGCTGAGACTGACAGTCTCTGTGTACATTTTTCTTGTTCATCATTCAAAGCCTTCTCCTGCCAAGGAGAACAGTATAGTCTCAAACTTAAGTGTTTGCTGGGGAAGTCAGTAATGTATGCTTGAACCCACAGGTTCAATTCCACACTGACTCTGAGGATACTGTTTGGCCTGAGTGACAATTGTAAACTCTGCACATGGGCTTTTCTTTCAAACTGAAGTCTGTTTACATGCCCTTTCCTTGCTGGTTGAGTATAAATATTTACTTGAGAGAAGATGATTTGGTTTGGTCTCTGTTTTGCCATCAAGAAGAATCTTGAACAGTAGTAATCTGGGTTAAAACCAATCAATTGCAAAATCAATTAGATCTGTTAGCTTCACAGTTTTGTTTAAAAGACAGAAGATTTATACTTCTGAGATTCTTGAGTGTTTATATAAGAAACTACATGAAAGGTTTAACGTTGAGTCATAACAAGACCTAAAGCAAAGCAAATTATTTGCTGATAAAATCCACAGCAAAAAAATATTAAAAAAACCCCAAAGCAACAATGCAAATCCCTTCATGTGTAATTGTGTGTTATACTCTTGGGAGTTGTTCACTGGCAGCTTCTCTCAGGAGCAATGACTAAATACATAAGTGTATGTGTATGTAAGCACAGTTCTACAGCCTCTAATTCTTGTTCATATTGCAGGAGTTGGCAGGACCTTCCATAGATGGTAACTGCTCTTCAGTTTTAATTTCATGCTCAGAAGATGTAATATGTCTTCAGAAGGTCAAAATTCCCTTCCTGTCATCACATACAGTTACGTGAGAGATTTTTTTGCTCGTAGGACCAGATGATAGCTTTCTTACAGTGATGTGCAAGTGGGAGTAGAAAAGAGCTCTTTTCACACAGTCCTGCATTGTTACATTTAAAATGATGGAATGAGTCAAGGCTAAGTTGTCTGGGTATATATGCATGCTTAGAGGTTAGTATAGGTACAGTAACTACATTTCTTAGATAATTGTCCTATTCTTTTTATGTAAATGTTTGCAAGGATATAAAATTGCATTCACTAATACCCTTCTATCAGTAGGCAAAAAATGAACAACAGGAAGCTCTCCCTGCTACACTTAATTCCATATACAAAGTGCTTGACTAATTTGGCCACAGAAGCTGTTCCACTTTCTCACGTACATGTATTCTTCATTGCCTTGATATTGCAGGGATTTTGTTCTTCCGTGGAAGTAAACAAAAATGTTCCTTCTGCTATTTTAAGCAACAAGTGGAAACTTTCATGGGTGAAACAAAGAGTTGAAAAGTAAACTGAAACAGCTTTCAAGTTTAAGTTCAGTTTTGGGGTTATAAGCTGCTTTTGTAAGACTTCACTGTAGCCTCATTGCTTCTTAGAGATGCATGATTTTACATGATTGCAAAACACTTTTAGCATTTCCCTGAGGTAACAGGAGGGAGAAAAGACTTGTCTGAGAAGACTGAGGAGCTGGAAGCCCTCAGTCATCCATTCAAAGTCTTTGTTGCTTCTGTGGTGAGAATCAACTAATGGCGAAACCATTTGACTAAAACCTGTAACTGCTGTGTTTTTCCTCATCTTCATCTGGTTTTTGGTCTCTTCTAGATGCTTTGTACATTGAGTCTAGAAAAACTCTAGTCTTGCCAAAATCGTTCTTTAAGTGCTATAAACATATCCTTTTGTTTATATCCTCAAATTTTTTCAGGATGTTGTCTTTTATTACCCACTGTAAAAATAGAAGTTGTAACTACTGATATGCCTCTTCTGAAGTCTGATTTTTGATTTGCGTTTAGCTGAAGGTGCCTGCAATTGCATTTCACATTTGGTACTCTGCTCTGCTTCAGAGGTAACAGCCAAGTAGAAATACTAATCTGTGGTACGAGAGTCATAAAATAATCATATGAAGCTCCTAATGATACCAATTTGTCACTTGGGATACTGAATAGCGTTTTCTGGGGTGCCAGTATAGATCTGTAAGAAGTAGAACATCGTTTTCATCATCAGGCGCTTAATTGAGATGAATGGAGCTGGAATTGATAGAAATGTTGTGCCCAGTCCTTTCCCAGAAGCACGCTTGAGGGAAATACGTGCTGAATTCTTCCTCTGTAAGAGTCAATAGAAATTAATTAATTCACCTCTATAGAAAGAGGGTCCAATTAAATTTATTATGTTGGACTGAAAATTTTTTGCCTGATATTCATATAAAAAACCTTAAGAGGAAAAGCTAGTAGCTCTTACTATCCAGGTATATAAGCATTGTTAGTGCAGCTCCAACTGCTTACATATTTCAGGTTTGCAGCCTCTAGGTAAAAACTGAAATGGAATGGTGTGGTGTTTGGTGTTTGTTTTGTTTTAATTCTTTCTTAGCATCATGATAAATTAGCCTTAAGTGTTTATCTTTTCTAAAATCGTCTTTTACTTTGCTGTTTTGAACTCTGAAAGCACGATGGACTATAAGGCAAGAATACCCAGACTGAAGTTCAGTTTATTTTGAGCCTAGGGCTATAGTACCAGTACTTGGTCAGCCTAAATAAAAACTCCCACTTTAGCATGGTTTGAATTTTCTGTGGTGTGGGCCTTTTCTCTTTAATTTTTCTGTTTCTTCAAGTTCTGTTTTGAATAATTACCATTTGGAAAAGTGAAAACCTGCACGAGGTGAGCTAAAGATTTATTGGTTTAAATTATTTTTGTAAACAGTGAAATGCTTCTTTTGTCTTGCATAGCTGGTTTAAACAATGTTTGTTTTTATTATTAGCAGAACCCATTTTGGGTTGGAGCAAATATGAAATGCTGTGTAATCTGAGCAATATACTTCGTTTGCAGAAGGTGTATCAAATACTGTCAGATGTCATGTTCTAAGAATCCATTCTGATATGTACTTGTGAAATTATCGATACTGTTATCATTGCAATAGGGTTTTTCTATGAAATGTGACATAGCACTATGGTTCTGTGGTAGTATGTACCACACTCTAGTTTCCAAACTGGCCTAATTTATGCAATAATCATAATTATCCTAGTTTGGTAATATCCATGTATGCTGAGGAGATGAAATGGTAGCAGGAGAAATGCTGTTGTGGCTGTAAGCAGGCTGGATATAGTTGAAGTGTAAAGCTTTCTAGTATAGCTGAACCTTTAAAAACTACAAGGACAACCTCACTTGCTCCTGAAGCACAGCAGTCTGAGGCAACATATAAAACATGTAAAAATCTCACATATGCCATATACTAGTTTAGGATAGGAGAGGATGCATTTAAACTGCAGGCTTGATAGAGTTGTCTAAATTGAAATTTTGGTGCTAGCTCAAGCTTAAGGCTTATCTCTACAAAGGTCATCAGATATCCGGTTACAAATGAACAAAGAATTGGTTTTGAAAGCATAACTTATAAGTTTCCACCTGTGTAATGGTTCCCACAAACAGGCTCGTGGGATTTTGTTGCAGTACTGACACTTCCACTGAAATACCTATCTAATGCAGAATATGTTTTTTTTTGTTGCCCTACCAAAGCTTTTGCCTATGCTATATGAGAATTTGTCACACCTTTTTGCATGGTGTGAAGTACCTAGCTTATTTTTATTGTATGGTGTTTTGCATTAATTGCGCTTCATCAATCTATGAATTTGTTAAACACTGTGGAATGCAACAAAATCATTCAAGCTTTCATATATTTCTTTAAGAAGTGGTAGTTTAAAAATGTAATTCATAGGTTAGATATAAGTAAACACAGTGAGATACTTCTGCCCAATTTTGGTATGCTGTTCTCTTTCTTCCTAAGGCTAGATGAAACTGGCTTCACATAAGTGGTGTCATTTTGTTGCTACACATTAAAAAAGAGATTTTTCTTTAGCATTTCCCCAACTGTGCATCACCATATATAACTGCTTAGCTTCAAACTGCATAGTTCCTTTAAAATATATACCCATTAGCAGAAAAGATGAACATAATTTTTGAGAAATAGAATACAGTAAGTTGAGAAGACAAAGTTTTTGTTTTTGTTTTTGTTTTTTTTTTTTAAATAAATCAGAAAAATAATTTAAGCGTTTTTTTAAAATTATTATTTATGCTTTTAGCATATTGGTTTAGTTTCCTGTGAAATAATAAACATGCCCCTTTCATGGCATGTTTATTCTCATGTTTTTTTCATGGGAAAACTTGGCAATACTGATGGGAATCTAAGCCTCCAACTAAAACTGTGGCCAATATCTAGAACTACCTCCAAAGGTCCTTGTATAGATTTGGTCTGTTTGAAATTATGACATAATTTATTGCTCACAGAAGTAATTTTAAAGTGGTACTTTCAATTTATGGATGATCTTCAAAAGATAAGTTTAGGAGATGTCTCATTTGTTCCTCAGAAGGGAAAGGAGATATTTGCAGGTTTTACTTGGTTCTTTAGTGCCTCTGATTGTGTTCGTGGTCTAATGTAAATCTGGTCAACTTCCTTGATCTCAAATACCTCTTGGATTAAATGAAATTTATAACTTATTCTTGTAGAGAAAGGAATAGGCATATTTAATGGAAATAATGAGCTCAGTTTAATTGAGATTGACATTTTAATCTCTGTCTGAGTAACTGTGGTATATTACAAGGGTTGCTGCAGTGCCTCACATACTGGCTTTTATCTGTATAATGCATGGCAGTTGTTATCACGTCTTGCGTCTTGGCTTATTCAGAAATAAAAGCTTATCCAAAGTAAAATGTGTCTGCAGTTTCTAAAAAACTGCTTATTTTGCAAAAGTTAGTTATTCTTTATTTGATTTTAAAATTCATTTTGGAGGTGAATTGAACTATGATCAATTCAATTAATCCACACTGTGCTTATACAGGGTACCTAAGGCACACACTACAATGTTTGCTAATCAAGGGGCTTAGCTTTCAACCATGTGAGGGTGCAGACCCTTAATGTCCCCCTCCTCCAATGTATTTTAATTTTACTTTTGAATAGTTCTGCTTTATTTCAGTGTTTTTAGTCTCTAGGGAAAGAGTGTATGCTACAGAAGAAATGAGCACCTAAAGTGCAGCTCAGAATTTGGGAATTTCTGTCTAAAGAAATTTATACCTTACTTGTTAAATGATGGAGTCAAAAAATACCTTGACACTTAATATTTTTACTACAATACAGGGAAACATGAAACAGCATGTGGAAGGCTGTATACCCACTAGTACTAAGTGGTTTGGGATGGGAGGAATAAAAAATCCAATGTTGTCTGCAGTGAATGAGTGTGAACTGGAAAGAAAATAAAATCATTAGGAAGCTTTCTGTTTGTTGGCCTCTCTCTGTGAATTGGAGAGCATTTCTTCCCTTGACTCCTTCGAGCATCCTAAAGCTTTAGGAGGCCCCAGTTACCTCTGAGATTCCTGACTGCCCTGGTAAGGGCTTAAAAAGAGCTAGCTGGGACTGGTACTGGGAAGTCAGCCCAGGCTGGGCAGCCAAGAAGGGAAGGAAGGTCACACAAAGGGAAACCATGCGAGGAGTCTAAGGATCCTGCCATCTGCTAGAGGAAGATGTAAGATTAGTCCTCTGTAACTGCCCAAAATGTTGAAAGCTATTCCTTTGATGGGAGGTACCTTACATGTACAGACTGGAAGGCAGCAGAAGCAGCGTGGTTTTTGTAGTCCCTTGGTGCTTGTTGAAAAGGGAGAGAACAGCTTCTGTTCCTTGCTTCCAGGGCAGGTTATGCATTATTTCTGGTGAGGCCTAATACAAATGTGTAAGTGGTTCCAAAAGCAAAGAATGGAAGTTGGGAATGTGTTCATCACTTTATTGCACTAACTGCATTACCAATAAAACATATGCTAAATGGATTAAGAACAGGCTGCCATCTCAAAAGTGGCTCTTCAAAAAGAAGCCTGTCCATCATTTCAGAGCTTAAAATAATTTTTGTTAATGATCTAGAAACAAAGACGAAATCACTGACAATTATGCTGTCTACACATTTTATCAAAGCAGTAAACAACTATGACGGAGAAATCAAAGGAGTTACACGGTTGAAGCAGCCAATTTCTAAAATCAGGGAAGTCTGGCAAACCCCAGTCATAAGACTAGGAATCACAGTCTGAAACACTTGAACTTTGAAAGAGCCATTGACCCCTAGGTGGTGCTGTAGAAAAAAATGATTGTGATATTTGTATATTCATTATATATAAATATTTATGAGAACACATATATGGGAATATGTGTATACCTCTGAGTGTGTATCTAAATGTGTGTAAAAAAAAAAACCTGGTTACAGTTGGTGAGGCTGACCCTAGACACTTTTGGTATTTGTATTGAAAACAAGTGTTAAGGAATGAGGAGGAAAACATTGAAAAGAGCAAATGAGCAAGAAGTTGGGAGAAATGCCTCTGGGAAAAAAACAAACAAAACAACCAACCAACAAAACAAAACTTCATAGCTCAGCTTGCTAACCATATCAAAGATAGAAAGTTAATGCAATAATGGTGCAGAGGGATTTTGAGGACAGAAAGCCTAATATTAAAGCATTCTCCTCTCTAATGCTACAGTCAGATGCAGGATGACTGAGAGTGAAGTCCAGATTTTAGCATCAGCACAGACAAGTTACCACAATCAGTGAAGCTGTCCAGCCCCCAGCACTCCTTCATCACATCTCCATCTGTGCTGACAGGCCTTCTCTGGCAACTTAGCTCTAGGAGACCTAAACACAGCAGATGAAATGATTGAAATGAGATTTACAACATACAGGAGATCAGAAAGAAATTCTTTGTGTATAAAGGTAATATTTTCTGACCTTAAGTTTTATTAAATGTTTTTATACCTCCAAGAACTGTCCTTGATGTTTTATAGTTGAATTGACTATTGACTACTGTTGCAACAGTACAAGGGGTATTGGTTTTAAACTGGAAAAGATTAGACTCAGACTAGATTTAAGGAGGAATTTTTTTAGAATGAGGGTGGTGAAACACTGGAACAGGTTGCCCAGAGAGGTGGTAGATGCCACATCCCTGGAAATACTCAAGGTCAGGTTGGACAAGGCTCTGAGCAACCTGATATTCAGTCTAGTTAATGATGTCCCTGTTCATTGCAGGGGGATTGGAATACATGACCTTTAAAGGTCCCTTCCACCCCAAATCATTCCATGATTAATTTATCTGTACAGAAATTGTGTGATGGCCTCACTAACAAGGTGGTTTTGGTTAAAATGTAGCTCAGTTGCATTACATTGGTTAGTATCATTATTGGACACATTCTCTTAGAGCCTTCAGTATCTCTGTCTGATCACTTTTCAGAAAGGGTGAAAATTGGCCTTTTTTGCCTTTGCACAGTCTATGTATTTAGATGTTTCTATAAAGCGATATTATGGGTATTGAATATTTTTAAGCCTTTGAGTTTTGTTGGTTAAAGGAAACTAGTCAGTATTTCTTCTAAAATAATATCTTGTGGGTATTAAACTCTCAAAGTTCACTAGTAGTGTATTTTGAAGCTCTAATTTCAGCTAGTTGAACAGAGATCTGGAAAGTTCTATTTAAAGTGGGGAAACATTTTTTAAAATAAAATACAAAACTGATAAAACGCATCATCCTATGTCTGTGTGTTTCTTTTTCCTGCTTTAACAAATTGTGTAGCAGAAATAGCTCTTCATAACATTTGTTTTCTCATCTAATGGTAAAACAAAGGAAGACCCAAGGAAGACCCGAGTCTAAACTTTTACTGCCATGGTTCAGAAGAATTGAAGATAATGACACATGAGCCTTGATGTGCTACTTGTTCTGGAGAACAATAGGGGAATAATTCTTTGCACTAATAACCAGATGATGTTTAAATTAAAGTTTTCTTCCATGAACCTGTGATTAATTTGTGTGTTAATAATTTCTTTTCACTTAAAGAAGATTCAGTCAAGAAAAATCCCATGTGCTTAAAGACCACAAAAATATTTTAAAAATTTAATGAGAGTTAATTAAAAAAGCTGATGTCTGAGTTGCTTCTGAGACTATCCTAGTAGTAAACTACTTGCCTAAAGAATCTTCCAATAATGTTAGTTATTAGTGGTAGTTGTGTGGGGTTTTGGGTTGTTTTTCTTGGTTAAAACTTCCCAAAGCACTAATGCTGCTTCTCCTCATCACAGCAATCTTAAAAGGGAGCAGCAGAGCAGAGAGAGATCTGGTTTGGTCTGGATCCACAAATGATGCCTTTTTTCCCCCATTGCACAAATGCTGCCAGGGATTCTTGATTCAACCATGGGAAGATGGGAATGGCCACTTCCTTACAATTTGTCTGATGAAGGAGATGGAGTTCTTGAAGAAGAAAACCTTTGTTTTCTTTACTTTCATCAGTTGCCATTCAGTATCTCTGAATAGATGGGTGGTCCCTGGACAACTGAAAAGAAAATGTCAAAACGCAGCTCTCTGTCAGCTTTGTCTCCATTATATCATTCAAGTAATTTTTTAATAAGGAATAAAAAATTAATTCAGGTAAAGTTAATTAAATGGCTGTTTTGAATATGGTAGTACAGTAGAAATCCTGTTACAATAAAAGAAAGAAAATTGAGGCTGTTAACTTTCAGCACTGATCATGCAGTAGTATTATTAGTACTCTTTTTATACTCTTTCACCATGTGGAAGAAAGAAAGAAAGATAAAGGGAATGTAAGGCTTGTGTGCTAGTGTGCACCTTATGATTTGTTCAATCACTATGCTGTTAATCTCTGTGAGGGTTTTTGTTTTTAGTCCAGGAAATCATGGTGTATATTGAAAGCAGTCTTCCATAGGATTTTAAAATTTATCATTAATTTTTTTTCTTTTTTACCTCACATGCAGCTAATTCTCTGATGTCAGTACATATGTGTGGACAAAGAACCTATTTTTGCATTATTTTCTGTTCAATAGTTAAATCATTACCTACTGATCCCTGTCTTAGGTCTGTTATGTGGTTTTAATCCAGCTCTCTGCACCATGAATTTCTTTAAATTCTTTTGCATGGTGAAATACTAGAAGAAACCTTTGTATTGTCATGGATTTGTGTGGTAGTAAGGTAAAATACCAAAATCTCAGAATTGTCTCTCAAATATGCTTTGTTGGTCCTAGGAAAAACAGCTCTCAAAGTAAAAGTTTCCACTTTTGTGAAGGTACTTAGAACAGTGGGATGCTCCAACCTTCCAAATATTTACTTCTCCAATGAAATTCTTAGTCAAGTACAGATAACTGGTTCTATCTCTACAAGTCTCCTAATTATTTGTGCCTTCAAAATCTTTAGGTCTGTGGTGCTGCTGCAGCTCCTATCGACCCCTTTTCCCCTGTTTCGTCGCACTCCTGCAGTTGGCTATCTGCCATTTCTTTCTTACTTATTCTCTAGACAGTTAAAAAAAAAATCACAAAAAAAAAAGTTAAGGAACAAAATATTTTTGGCCTGATTGTTATGCTAAGTGTCACTTATCAGTGTTGATACACTGTCATTTAAAAAGGAAAACAAAGGCAATTCCCTCCTTCCTTCTTAGCATAAAAGCTTTTAGTAAATGGAAGGTGGGATGGGCTGGGAGCCAGGAGTCTGGGTGCTCTTTTCTCTCCTCTGCACATTGAGGTTGGTTGTTCTGAGCAGTTCACAGTCCTTATTGACCAAAACTTCTGGTTTAATGTTGATGTAACAAGCATTTTGTATATATTTAACTGATGCTATACTCAATCATTTTAGTGAGTGTTTGAAACAGGCATCAAATTTCAGCTGTTTAGCATGCTTTGATCTCATAAAACTTCTGTCATGAAGTGCAAAATACATGCTTGGTGGTATCCTAAAAATCTGACTTCCTTAGTAGGGCACAGTTTTGCTTCAGAGATGAGTAATTCAGGAACTACACTACTGAACCTGCCGTTGTCCTGTGGCAATGCAGTGTTACAAGCAGTGGCATAGATCCTATGCTAGCAGTTAGCTATGAGCATCTTCAGGAGTCCGTGGTGCAACCAGCTGCATTTTATATTCCTTTTGTAACTCCTCCATTACCATGGGAGGCAGAGAGAGATTTAAAAGATCATATGTTTATATCTGCCTTATCCACTCCATGAAAGGGATAGCGTAGAATGGGTGTTCATTATGAAAACTGTAGTAGCATAAGCAGTAGTCCTGACCCTCTGCTTTATGCACTTCGTTATTAGAACTTTCTGAGCACTACTCCCTGCTCCTCTTCTTGCTAATTGCTCTATTAAAGATTTCATAGTAATAGTAAAGTACGAAAAAAAAAGTAGGCTTTATTTATAAACAGATTAGTAATGGATTTTAGTAAAAAAAAAAAAAAGTAGTGTTTTTAAACTTTATTTTTACTTCTTGATCCCTTAGTGCTTTCTGCCATATGCTGCTGCATAAAGACAAGTAGAACTACTGGAAGGGAAGATCTGCTGGAAAATGGTGCCTATTTGTGTTTTGTTAAGCCAGTAACTGTTTGCTGGCACACAATTAGTAAAAGAACAATAAATCAGATGTCAGTTTATTACAGAAATATGAGTAATACAGCACTTGAAATATTTATGCTATTAGCTTCAGATGAAAGCTCAAAGATCTGTTAATTTTATTTGCATATTGGAGTCTGATAAAAAAATGGCTTTGCAAGGCATGCAAATACCACCTCTCTAGTGATACTTGAACATGACAGTGTCTGAGAACCATTCTGGGGAAAAAAAAAAAGCTTCCTTCTTGGGAGGAAAAGTACACTAAGAATATTCTAGGTTTTTGACAACAATAATACATGTCTGACATAATGGCATTATCTGACTTTCAATGCAATAAGTGCGTAGCATCTAACCTAGAGAAACAAACTGAAGCCAGGCAAAGGAAGTCTTCAGAGGAATCTCCAAAATGCAAACTGCTTGCCTGTAAGGAGCAGTATGAAGCATGGGGCAGAGAGGCCTGCATACTGGCATAAGGGTTTTCGCTTTGGACAGAGAGGCTGGTTTTGTAGAATGGTTATGCTTCTCACAAAGCTCAGCAGAAAAGAACATAATGTACCTAAAAAAAGAAACATAAGTACACATATCCTGTAAAATGATTTGTTTAATAAACTACTACATCCCCTAGTTGGAATAATTTCCTTGAAGATGATGGAACATGAATGTTTGTTATATATTTGACACTAAAACATGATTTTTTTTTTTTTGATAGCCACAGTTGAAGCAGTTGAACAAAAAAAAAAATAGTCCTGTGAGCATAAGTAAAAGTTAAGTGTTACAGAAGCTAAATTGAAATCAGTATCCTTTATGGCTGAAAGCATGTGAAGACTACAATGTGAGTTTAAGTGTAATGCTGCAGAGGAGCCTTCTTAGTCCTTCCTCTGTTTCCTGGTGACATTTGATTGTGTAAGTAGGAATGTTTTATATAAAAATAAACTTAAAAATGAACAAAAAAAAAAGAATGAACACAAGGATATTGCACCACAGAGAAAAATAAAACAGTAAATATACCGTGACTGAAGACTACATCAGTTAAACTTTTATAGCTACAAATAATATCCACGTAATGGTGAGAGCGGGTCGTTTCAAAATCCAGAAGCTTTAGACCTTAAGACGGGACCTGGGGAGTGAAAGGGCAGCCAAACAGAAAACGTGTTAAATATCTTCTGCTTCATTATAGAGGTAGATGTAAATGCTTTAGGGGGGCTCTCTGATCAGGAAAGGTTGCACATAAGGTCACTTTCTTTTTTGACCTGAGATTTTCTAAAGTTGGTCCCTACTGTGCTGCTGTGGAGAAGCTGGTTGGAGGCTAGGTTGTCAGCAGTGTCAACACACAGACCCTTTCCCTCCTTCTTGACATTGATGATCTTATGTGTGTGTGTTTGATAGCTGCATTGCAGTTTCATCCTAGGGGGTCCATCATGGCATTTCTCTCTGACAGCACTTAGTAAAAGTACAGTCTGAGACTTGTGTATGTAAGTCACCAAGATATAAATACAATTGCAGTCATAAACAATTTCTCTCTAGTAAAGGCTGGTGCACAGCTCCACTATGAATTGCACAAGTACCTGTTATGTCAGACTGAGGCTTCTTCTACTGGAGAGCTGAAAGCTTTGCCATATTGTCAGACTTTCACAAATTCATGTTTGTGTTACCCGGGAAAAAGGGTGAGTGTCAAATGGCAAGTTTCTTCTGCTCTCCCAAAGGGGTCATCAAAATTACCAATTAAGACAAAAATCACCAATCTTGACTCAGGTGAACAGACCATCTTTACTTAACCTGCAAAAGGAAAAAGTATCAATTATATGTGTGTGATAAATAGCAGGTACAATACCGGCTGCATTCCGAAAACCGCTGGCAGAAGTCAACAGAAAAATATGATATCAGTCAATTTCATTACTATTTAAGTACTGAAATTTCACACTAGATTACCCAGGGTATGAGGAAAAGAGGTCATATTTAGTATTTTTTTTCTAGAAAAGGCCAAATCAAAGCAATAACAAGGATGTCTCAAAGACTACAGCAGGCAAAGAGGTAGGAGTTGGTGCCATCTACCTTGAAGTGCTTGCTGCAAGGGAACTTTTCTGTGTCTCTCGACAAGGTAAAAATGGTAATTCAATGTAGTTTTCCCTTGGCTTCTTGCTGAGTTTTGTGAAGAGAGATTCAGATCAACGTTTACACTAAATAGTAGCTATTATTTCAAAATGATCTCCCAGTTGTAGAAACTGAAATTTATTAAAATGTTCAAATGTTTTGTGTTATGACTTAAACATTTATTATTTCTTCTTGATGATAAATCAGATTTCTTAATCTGGATCCTATTTTAACCTTGTTAAAGGAAAGGGAAATAAAATGTTTTGACCTCAGTTTGTGCATGGTAATTTGGGACTTCTGGGAAGGTTCCTAGCTTTTTGATACATGTACATGTCCTCCTTTCTACAGAATCACAAAATTAAGCTGTTGCTTAAGAGAAAGACTCCTGAGTGTGTGTTTCTGGATGTCTGATTAGAGGCTTGATGTTCATTTATTGATGTTTAGTAGAAGGATCCATGCTGCTTCTTCAGAAATAAGTTAGCGGGGTCTATTAGGCTGTTTGTTTTGGGGGGGAACCCAAATTATCAACATCCTCTGAATTTTTGTGTTAAAAACATGACTTATATTTAATTATTGATTTTAAAAATACATTCAAGGGTATAGATTAATTAATTGGTGTTGGTGATTACATCTCCCTAAACCTTTTTAACCAGTCATAGTTCCTGGCTAGAGTGAGGAGCTTTATTTTCCTCTCGGTCTTCTGGTCTGATTGAGCAGATGACAGAATAACAATGTTGATTAAACACACAATTTGGTGTTTATAAAATAGGTCTTGCTACACTTTCTTTGTAGGACCGAACATTTGACCCAAGTACTGTGCCTTGAGGGGTTACTGTAGTTCATCTGAGCTGTGTTTTTCCTTGAATTTGCAAGGAACTGAAAGCGTGAATGTGGTTGATGACTGTGGATTACTTGACGTGTAACATCTACGTAAGTCACAAGAAGGCAAACTTATGTCAGAAGTCTCTTGAATCACTATCCAAACACATCTGACTGCAAATAAATTTTTTTTTTCAACTGTGTCACAGAGTGTTTCTACCCTGGAGAGCATGTTGATTCCCTGAGTCACTGATCTTGAATAACTAGAAAATAAATCTTCATATATTTGATTTAAATAGTTGAAGTTGTGTCTCTCTGTAAAGAAACTCTTGAAAATTAAAATTTTCTAATCTTTGAAGTTTATTTTTGTGTATCTTAAAATGTTTCTTTTCAGAATAAATATAATCTTAAACTGTAGGCAGATGTATGTATGCAGGTGATTCCACAAATTTATTTCAAACCAGCTCTAATTCATATTTTCAATGAAAAGGATTTGACTGTCTTTTATTGATGAATACCGCATGCAGGCAGCAGTTTAGGTTGTTGGAAATAGGTAGGTAGTTCTCTGTGTTATAAACAGTGTTTGGAGCTTTTTGCATTCTTCAAACTTTGAAGCTAAAATTAAAAACGAAAAAACCCTAAAACCTTTTCATTCTACACTGTAATTGAAGCAGCAGCTGTTGAAATGTTGAGAGTAAGACTTCTGTGGTCAGGAGTAGGCAAGCCTTTGATGGAACCCCATAATGCTTACCTATGAGAAAAGGGGAAACCTTGGTACCCATCCTTGCCTGAGGGACCCTAATGTGTTTTCAAGTAATTCCTCTGATCGGGAAGCTATTGCTTGAGGGCCAGTGGTGGGATATCACTGTATCACCTCTCTTCTCCCACATCCCCTCTTTTTAATTAAAAAGATAAGTGCTTGTAAGGTAGGGGGAGGGCTTGGTTTGATGGACAGTTTGAAGATCTATGAGGAGTTAAAACAGGAGGCTCTTGTTGCTTTGATATTGTTGGACATCAAAGGCCTGTATGGAATCAGAGGTTGGATGGTTTAAGGATGTTTGCTTGTGAAAACCTAAATCTCATGGGGGCTCAGGGACTAGGCAGTCCCTGAGACTAGGATATTTGAACACTGCTGCTTTCAACATACATACCTGAATTTCTAACCTAAATACCTCATAGGACGGAACATAAAAATCTTTTCTAAATGACCGGGAAAAAAGATTGGCTTAATCATCTTGCTTGAAACAGGTATCCTCTGTGGAGGAACTCTAATGCAAACCAACTTATCATGACATTTTTAATTGTGCTTCAGGGTGCAATGATCATTCATGCTTATTTCAGTAAAAAAATATGATGGGTTGCAGAAGTCTGAGATAATAACTCTATATAACTTACTAAGGACTTCTGTCAGTCCTCTTTAACCCCCAGTTCAGTTTGTAACTGTAGATAAAATGAACTGGGGGAGGGGAAATCAGTAAAACTTGCAATAGTAGTTGTTTTTTCAAGTTGTTTGTTTGTTTTTTCTTTATACATATTCAGTGAAAGCAAAAATTAAAGTTCTACAGAGTCAGGAAAGCCTCCCTACCCCAATATTTAGTGTGATTTCAGGTTATGTAGTGTTTTAAGAAAGAATGTAAAATAAAATAAAAAGCAAAGCAAAACAAAAACTAAGTCTCTAACCTGAGGAATAGGACTATTTATTTTAAAACCTATTAAGAATAGTTTTAATTAAATATAAAAATGCAGACTGACTTTAGAAGAGTCATAGGGAGGTGTAGCAGCACGTGATTGAAAATTTTGTTAACACAAACTGCAGATTAAGTTTTTCATATATGATGTGTTCAGATCACAAAGAGCTTTATTCAAATGTCAATTTGAAAAAGAATGAAATGTTTTAAAGCATAGTTAAAAGTTTTTGATATAAAGTTTCCACAGTATGTAGGGCTTTTCAGCAGTTTAAAAATAAAGTTATTAAAAACAACTGCCATTTTATGGAGAACTTTAAAATGTTGTGTGTTTTTTTTTTTTTAATTATTCCAATTACAAATGAACCCACACACATGCTTCAAAAACTGCCAAAAAAAAAAAAGAAATCTTTTGATATTAAATGTCAGCACACAATGTGAATTTGGTGAAGCATTTTGATGTCATTAAAGCAGCATTCTCTGGTATACAATTGTTTGATGGTAGTTTTTTCCAACTAGCTCTAGTATACGGTGGCTTATTTATGCACTTTTTATTTGTATATATTTTATTTTGTGTGGCATATTTCCATTTTATCTTAGGACCTTTATAAAGATTAAGCTTTATAGAGCCTTTTTCTGCAGATGTTATCCTCATTAAACAGGAAGGTAAACAAATACAGAGGAAGGTTAATTGAATTGCCCTGCTGCAGTATGGGAGTATTGGAGCTGGAACTACAATTTGGGAATGATTGTTCCCAAGTCAGTACTTTAATCTAATATAGCACAGGAGTCTTTCCTCTGGTATTGTAAAAGTAGAAAAAAAAGAGGGCAGAAAACACAAAGTTAATGATAAGATCTTAAAGTTAAGCTCTAAGGTTTGTTAAAACTGTGTTTTCCTGTTATTCCTATTTCCAGTAACAGCCTGGTTTCTTTCATGCTGTAGCAGGTAAGACAAGTGGGACCAACTGTGGCCAACAGGAACCTTGCTGTTCATTTTAGGGACCAGAGTTGTAGCTGATCTTACATCATAGTTATGCTTTCTTATGTATTTGAGTAAGTGACAAGGCACAAATTTTTAAGGTCCTTTAAAAACTCAGCCTCACAATGAAGACCACTTTAAAACCATCTGTATGACTAATGAAGGAGGTTACCTTGTATTCATAGCAGTGGTTTTGTGGTAATTGACTGTTTAAACAAAGTATGTAGGGTTACTCTCCTGATAACAGTAAATCCTTGACACTTGGAAAAGCTGTACAAGTGATCTGCCACACGTGAGGGTGGCTGCCTTCAACCAAACTAGTCTAAGTATTTGTTACAACTTCAACTCCGGTGTTCTTATTACACTTAAATGAAGATTGACAGTTGAGATCTGGTCATGAAACATATTGCATTGATTGTCTGATTTTGGAAGAATTATTTAGTTGAAGCCTTTACCTTTTACTTGAGTTTCTGTCAATCACTTGGCTTGGCGATCCTGTTTGACTTGTAGTGGAAATTGAGGTAAGTAGTGATGAAATGGGGCTCATTTAATGCCGAACCCCTCAAATGCAAGGTGGTGCAAGAAGAGGGGAACACAGCAGGGAGAGTGGCTTCACGGAGAGAAATCCTCATATGTGGGCTGCAGAAGCACAGCCACAGGTGCCATGCTCTCTTTCACAGAGCCTATTTAAGGGCAGCCTTTGGGCTTCCAGGGAAGGAAGGAAATGCTTGTCAGTGGCTGAGAAACTGATGTGTTTGAAATCTGCTTTCTCACTGTGCTCTTTGGAGCTGCACAGAACACTGTGCTGAAGAGAAGCAAGGTTATGGATATGTTGCATCCTTTGCAGGAGTGATAACTTTGTAATTCTGTGTTTCAGCTGTTTGTTATCTTGAGCATTCAGCACAAATATGTTTATGGAAAATTGAAGACTTTTATATGGTAGTGGAGGGGCAACAATCCCTCTTACCTCAGAGGGCTTTTTAAACAGAAGGCTTTTTTTTTTGTTACAGCAAATATCCAACTCCTTATTACTTTTTTGGGACTGTTTTTATGTTAGTGTAGCTTGGTTTTAAACTGCATGTCAAAAAATTATTTACCTCAGCATCGGTGGTAATGTTCTGGGGTCCTTGGCAAATATCTGGTAGTTTAGATCCATATCCAGGTACTGGGTGCTATCAAAAAATAATTTTGTGATAAATGGATGAAAATTACTGGTGAGTAAGCAAAAGGAAAAAAAGAAAAAAAAATGAATTGGATTTTTATTTTTGAAAAGTATCTTTTCAGTAATTTTCTTTTCTGAAAGGTATTGCCAGAGCTCCTGACAGATAAACTGGCTTATTTGGGACTACAGCTTTAATGCAAAACTTGTATGCTCCCTTTTTCTTGCTGAAACTTTTGGAAGTATAACAAAGCTGTAATACTTTTGTCCTTTCTCTAAAAATATTGAAGAGACAGTGGAGCCCAAATGCTTTTGCATGGGTATGAGAAAGCAGGCTAACTTGCCTCCATGAAAAGTAGTATCCAGGGCTCCTTGCCTTGTCTCCTAAGGAAAAATAAGGAAAACATCTGTTTATACGAACATGGTGACTGTATGTGCTAGGGAATGTACTTGGACACTGACAAGCTGAAAGTTCAGGATCTAATTTACCCGATGGTAGCATGTTGGTCTGTATCTGTAATTAGCCTCTAGTCATAGTGTCTCTTGAAAATTTGACCTTTTTTACCAAAGATTTGCAATGTCTGTAACCAAGAGCAGTTCTGTTATCCTCTCACAATGGGAAGACTAGACCTTTATGAGTTCTTTTCTAGTTTTCTTGCCTGTGTGGTAACAATACCAGTGGAATGTTCATAATTAAGGATACAGAAAAACAGACATGTATTGTGATACTCTGAAACACTCTTGGAAGTATTCACTTTTAAAATGAGCTTATTGAAACTCCACAGATTATTCCTAATGAGTGCTGTTGAGCTGTGTTTAGAGGGCTGTGGTAGAGCTGGGCCAGCACGTGACACCACAGCGATTAGGCTCTGTTACCTTGTGATGATGCTTCCTTTTTCTGCTCTGTATAATAGCCACTTCTGGTCTTAGTTCTACTTCTGTGGTTTTTGAGAAGCTTAAAGTGAAGGACTGCTGTGACAATTCCTTACTGTCCTGCAATATGAGTGGTGTTGACCCACACTGAAGGAGGTGGGGAAGGCAGCCTGGTTGTCCCTTACAAACCATTTCTGGAGTAAAGGCAAGCACTAGTGTTGGTTGGCCTGGGCACTTCAAGATGAAGTTGTACCGCAGCACCTGATGTACATATATCTCTCTGTAGCAGCAAGTGATTTTTTTCTGGTTCACAGTTTAGAGAAGAATTTAGAGACTTATGCAGTCCTTTTTACCGTTAAGCTTAAGAAGGCCTAGCCAATTTTCTAAAAGTCCAAGGCCCACATTCACGATTGAGGTAAACTTTCCCTTTGTCTCTGTTTTTCTCCTACACTGGTTCCAGTGGCTGGTGTAAATGCCTTCAAAGGGAGAGAGAGAACTACACTGAGAAATGTAGGGACCATTTGGACTCTTTCCCCAAGAAAAAACAGACTAGTCTGTCCTGTACATACTGTACAACACGGAGAGACAGGATTGGTGTTACGAATATCTTTGAGCTGCTGGTCAGCACTTTCCATAAATACTCAGTATAAAATTAAAGGAAGTGTATTAGTTTCCTGTTGATGAGAAAGAGGTTACTTACCAATTGCTATTTTTGTCTCATAGTTGACTAAAATTTTGTAGTTACCTCTGAAGAAGTATATTGTGAAATATATTGATCTCTTGGAATTGTCTTCAGGCACATCCAGAGTAAGCTGAGTCCAATTTGGTAAGAGGGAAAGCCCAATGGGTGGGAGGCAATGAAACACCAACACATGAGCCTCTGCCTGGCACTGTATTGGTTGTTCTTGGTCTCGAGGGCTAGAAACTGGGAAATAATACCTAAAGTTGAAGGGTTTGGGCATTTTATTCACACCAGGGTCTGTTGGACTGTAGCAGTCACTCTAGTTCCTTTAAAAAAAATCCCTTGTGGATGAGCCTGTTTGTAAACAGTGACCCATCACCTTTGTTGGGAGTTGGCTGAATGGTGTGCCTCCAGGAGCAGAATAGAGTTCTGCTGATCAGTGATCTCACCCAAGATGTGTTTACTAAGCAGGCTGGGCATGGCAGGTGGTTAGTGGTTCCTCTCCTGCCCATGGCACCAGGCAGCAGATGGCAGGGCAGCCGCTTGACACCTTGGATGCCCAGCTCCAGCCCTGCCCAATCGACTCAGCCTCCTCCTGCCTGCAAATAGCGTGCATGCAGCAGCAGCAGCTGCTTTTCCTGGTGTGATGGCTGACATTGCTATTTGCTCCTTCACTTTTCTTGCCCACCCCTGATTTGGAGCTGAGGTCTTAGTGCTCTGAACAGGGCCTGGCCCGCAGGTGGGCTTTAATCTGAGGTGCGCAGGAGAAAGCCCAGCAGTGCAGAAGAAAGTCCTCTGACTTGCAGGTGCTCCCAGGAAAAGGGGGAAAGAAAAAGAAAACAACAGTTTTGAATCCCCTTTGAACTGGATACCATTCCCCCCTCCATTGTTCTGTGTCTTTAGGTCACTGTATGTCTTGTAGCTCTCCCTCGATGTCAGAGCAGAGGCTATGGGGCATGACTGTCCCTTTTACAGGCAGAGCCAACCCGAAATGAGCTCTGCAGCTCTTTTGTTTAAGAGCTGAAGTCTGGTGTGTCTGAATAATAAATCCCAAGCAGAGTCCCATGTACTTGAATGAAAACCACCTGCACAGCTTTTTCCCCCCCCTTCACAGTATAATCCCGTTGGCCCTGTGCTTTTTCTTGCTCCTTCTCTATCTTTTTTCCTCGATTTTTCTCTTTCTTGTTTTTTGGTTTGGTTTTTTTTTTTTTTTTTCTTTTGCATACTGACAGCAACACTACTTCAAAAAAATTCTTAAATGAATGGTTGCAGAGCCTGTGCAGGTACACAGGACAGCAGGGAGCCCTTCGGAGGAGCCTGGCCCTGTTTGCTTAGGGTGAGAGGAGATGCTTGTGACCAATGTGGAAGCAGAGTCTAGTGAAGAGGGGTGGGCTGTGACCTGGCTTCCCTCTCATACCAGCACTCCCTCAGCTTCATCCACTTTGAAGGCATCTCCCTTAGGCAGGAACTGAGGATGATTTGGGAAAAGCAGGCCTGTGAGTGAGGGTTGTGTCCAAAAGCTAGGGCAGGCCTTCCCCTATTGCCTCTGCCCTAGTAGGTGAGGAATAAACAAGTGTATCCTCATGCTTTCCCATCTGTGCCCTATTTTTCCTTCTTTTCCTGTCTTATCAATTTAATCTGTACTATAGGGTGTTCCCAGTGAGTTGTCGTAATATACCTGTTGTTTTGAGGGAAGGAAAAATATTTTTTCCTTCAGTTGTGTATAGAGAACCTAAGCGGAAATATCTGCTAATTTTGGAGTCTTAGACTCCAAAATTCAGGCTTTCAGGGTGCCAAGAGGGTCACTAATTATAATAATTATGCACTCATTATTGTACCAGCTGCTTCAATGTCCTGAATTTTGGAGCTAATTTAACATCAGGTAGTACTATTAACTTTCTTGCTGTTCTTACCTGAGAATTTAGCTGTTTTTATTTTCTAATTTTTTTTTTTAAAAGTTATCACAAATTTACCTGTTATTTAGTATTGTATTTATCTGAAAATCCAACAACGTAAGGTTTTTGGGCACTGTTTTTCTAACGTGTGGAATACAACAGTATCAGAATCAAACTTAACTTTAGAATACCTGAACAGACAAACTGAACATTACTGTTTTCTAGGTTTTGGATGTAAATATAACTATTTTTCTGTTATTTTTCTATGGGTTTCACATCCTGTACAATTAGTGAAAATGAACTAAATTTATAGCTACTCCATGTTTGAGTAAGAGTTAAGTTAAAAATTTGGATTACTTTTTTTTTTTTTAATAATTAGACTATTAGTAGAAATAAACTATTTTTTTTAATAACTGAGCTATTTCTAGTAACTAAGACTTGAAAATGAAAAGCTAAATGGTATGTGAGGTTTGAAAAGGATCAGTGTTGCTACTTTGTATTGGATTTTAACACATGGGTTTTGTTTATTTTAAGTTTGTTACCATAGAAGTATAAACTGAAAGGTAGCAATGATGACTTTGTATAATATGTTATATTAAATAAACTTGTCCTGTTAGCACTGCGTGCAATGCTTTATTTATATTACAGTAAGCTTTTTCTGCTGCACTTACAATTCTGCTATACAGATAAACTAAGGGATCTCATGGCAGTATGATTTATTTCTCCCTGCAAACTGCAAAATGTTAGTATTTTTAAGCCTATTTGCCTGAATTAGTTGCATTTAATTTTCTGTTGGAGCACCATCAAACCTACCATCCGAGAAAGGAAATAGATGAAAGTCTTATCTTCTTGTTCATATACTTAAAGGATGGGCAAATATTAAATATTGTGTTTAGAATTCATTGCTGTTGCAAACAATATTCAATAACCCTTTAAAATATATTCCTGCCCTGCAATAACAGATGAACTGTCACCTGCCACCAAACTAAATAAATTAAAAGAGCTGGTAAAATCACACATAAAGCTTTGGCTGTTTGATCTTCTATACTATACAAACGTACTCTTTCAGAAATCAGTGAATTTATGCTTCAGGTTTGGTTGAGCTGAACAGGTGCAGCTGAGTGAGTGACTTGGCCTGTAATATTGGTGGCGTTGGTGGTGATAGATAAGCTGTGAAGGAAACACTGAGCCTGAACTTCCAGTCTCAGGACAATTTTTAGGGCTAATAAATCAGAGAGGGTGAGGGCAGGGAAGAAGTATTTCTGTTTACCTAAAGGAGCAGACGTTGTCTGCACTCCAGGCAAAAAGGCTATGAAACGTCATAGTCCAGTCTTTTTATATAATATTTTCATTAAGGTACATACTTCTGACATGATACAGGTATAACTCCTTCTGTGAACATCTGTTCCTTTAAAAAAAAAAATGTATAAAAAAAGAAGTATAATTTCATTTCATATAAAGATAGAGCTGGTAGAATTAATTTGAAATACCTTGATGGTAAGTATTTGGAGTTAATCTCTTCCTCTTTCTACCCTTTTCTGCTAAAACTGTTTGACAAAACACAGGGTAACCTATTCTTTTTGTAAACTTTGCCTCCTTTGGTTGCTCAGCTTGATACAGTTTCTGTTCATTAGGAGCTTTCAACATTCTTAGAAGAAGAGCTGACTCCCTTCATGTGCAGGACACCATATGGCAAAGTGTCCTGCATGAGGGCACACTCCCTCAGGCATTATGAACCACCAAATTCAATGTAATTTGAAGTTATAAACTATCTAGTTTAAATATTTACAGGATTTTTAGTTATTTATCTGAAACTTTTGTAAAAATACATGAAAGTAATGCATCTCTTTTTTCTGCAGAAGCTTTCTAACTTGCAGAAAATGATACGTACCTGGCTTCCATGATGACATTAAGCATTCATACTTTTATTTCCAGAATATATAGAAGCACAAGAGAAATTCCAGCTCTGCTAAGCTCAGTTGAATGTGCTGTGATCCACACTTAGGTTTTTGTGTTCTTCCTGACTGGACCAGTATCTTGGTTACAAATTCGTTTTGTGAATGTGTGGTGTGGTTCCATCAGTTCCAATGTCCTGTGAACTGTTCAATCTGTTTTCAAAGAATTTCCTCCAGTGTTCGGGTTTGGTTTAAGGCTTGTTGAACGCCTCAATTGTTCGTATGGGACTAGTACCCATGGAAACTAAGTGTTGGTATTTGGAAAAACTCTAGATATTACTATAGTTTTAAATAATTGGGGAGTGGGAGCTACTACTAATGGGCTTGAGCAGATCACTGTGAAAATGTTAGCCTTTATTTTGTTAACTATCTGCTTAAATTTTTTCATTTTCTGGTTTTTTTTTTTTCCTTGTTCTTTTTCCTGGAACAGTGGAGTGGGGGAATAAACTTGCAGTTCTGTAAACTATTTTTCTCAACTGTGTACTCTACTTAATACTTAAATGCTGATCCCGTGTTTTCTTCTCCCCTCCCCCTAAAATGAGCCTCTCAAAAACACTTGCAAAGAATACCGAGAAATAAATTTGCAAGAAAACTTAGAAATTACTGAAATGTGCTCTAATAGATTCTAACCTAGTGGATCTGGTTTGTCTGAAAGCATTTTAGAAGTAGGATATTGTTTCCATCACTGTAGCAAAATTATACTACTGTGAAGTGTTTTTAAAGGAAATATTTGCTATTTTTTTATGAAGGCTTCTATGTAATTAAAAAATTGACTATTTGGCTATGATGACAGATTTTCTCATTTGATATACTGATTTAGTAGTTATTTTTATTATTATATTGAAGATTGGTTTTTTTGTATGAAACAAGTAATGCAAAATCCCTAGGGCTGAATATCAGGTAATAGTCAGTTAAAAGAACCCACCAAAAAAGAACAAATCAACAAAATAAGAATTAAGCAATGGCGTGTAATTAAGAAAGAAACTACTTTTTAGCATCTGAGCTAGACACAATGATGACTTCTCTGGGACATTAAAATTTATCTGACAGCAACTGTGGCTGATTTAAAGTTTCATTAGAAAATACTATTATTTTGCCATTTCTGGTGAAGGTGAGCTGAAATGATTTGTGTAATGTGTCTGCAGCACAGCAAGGTATAATTCGAATATAAATTGATACTACCTGACCTGTCTTTGTGCTTCCTCTGTCAGTAAAAAAACAAAGTGAAAGCAGAAGGCTTTATGCATTTATCAGATAATGCTTACAAAATGCTCTGAATCTGACAAACAGGAAAGAGTAGAATACTTTGAAAAAGTAATGTAGCCAAATTGGATTTCTGGTATTGAACCTTTCTGTTCTAGGTCTGTCTGGGTGTCCGCGGACTCCTAGGAAGGCACAGGGCAGCCTGTGGTCCGGGTTGTCTCCTAAAGCCCTGTGAGGTGTCTTACTTGCCTTAGGATGTCTTAGGTGTTACCTAAAACATCCAGGTACCTATGGCTAGGCAACAGAAATGGCTCTTAAATCTCTGTCTTGGTTAACAGACCTGTAGACATCCAAATATAGGTGTGGAAATCTCAGAGAGGAACTTCTACTAAGAGCTTGAAATTTTTCCTTATAGCATAAGATATCATCCCACTTTTTCTTAAAACACAACGCACAGGGTCAAATTTGCTGTCAGGGTTTCTGAATGTGGATCCTCCCACTTATATGAGAATTCTCCTTGTGTACTTTTCTTTGACATACACATGTGTAAAGATTTTTCTTTCACTGCTTAGCTTATCAGTTTATCCTTTGAAAAGAATTAAAAGCTGAAAACCAGCATCTTTTTTCATTATTTCATTTAATGTCTTTGTTATCAGTATTAAACAATATGTACTCACATGAAAAATTTTGTACTTGCACTGGGATGACTTTAGATTATGTTTTCCTTTATGCAAGTTGGGCATATTTCTGTGCATGTATGTTATTTTTTTCAAAGTAAATTCTTCCATCATTTTGCTCATTTCTTCTACTCTGATCTATCTGCAGCAGTTTTCCAACCACATCTCTAACAGAGATAAGCTTCAGCTTGTCTTTGTACTTTATCATGTTCTTATGTTGTTTAAAACGATATTGTTCTGTAGTCCTGTTGCATGACATTCATGATTCATGTTGAATTAATTTCCTCCAGGGCTCTTATTAATGTTGCTTTTTTTTTCTCCCTGTATAGTAGCTTATTATGAAGACACCCAGGTCAGAAAGGCCTGGTAGTGCTAGAAAACAAGAGCAGGGAAACAGAGACTAGTCCTATGTGGGGAGCAAGAAAAAGTTTATGTCGCTGGGGAGCTGTTAAAATCTCTGATGCTTGGGCCTGGGGAGCAAGGTTTTTCCCATTGCTGTAGTTTCTTTCATATCTAAACCCCTATTGATCTAAAGACTTTATTGTTAAGAAATAATCTGGTTTTGTAACCTTTGCCTTTCACTGTTGCACAAGTACTGAATATGCAGGTATTTAATTTAATTAATATCACACATTTCAACGTTTGAAATATGATAGGTACAACAATACCTTTAGTTGAAAAAATAAATGAACATTAAAAGCGAATGTGCTTCAAAAGTCTTTTGAGGATTTTATTAACCAAAATACAGTTTTTAACTATCGTGTATGTCTGGTTTGATAAGAAACTTTCTTATCTAGAGGCTTCCTATATCACCACTGTCAACATCAGGCTAGGTAGTTCACCTAGATTTTTTTATTACTTACTGTTCTTAAAAAGTCAACTTTCCCATTTCTTCTTAACTAAACACCTGAAACATTTTTCAGAAGGATTGTGTGTGTGAGTGCAATCATCCACAAAGTGCTAGGAGGAACTGTGAGTAGTTAAGCTGCTGGCATCCTGCATCTCACTGTTCTTGAGGGCATGTGGCTGCTGCCATTCCTACAGTTACAGATGGGATGCCTCAGAGTTAGGTGGAAAATGACTGTAAATTTTAATGTAATTTGGCTGCCAGAATCTCTTAAGCCACTTCTGAAACTTTAAGGTATGATTGAATGTTTCTTGGGAAAGAGATTTTCCCTAAACACTCATTTTTTTATTGACTGAAGGCAGGTGGGTTTTCATTGAGCTGTTTTTTGAAACTGAAAGAATCAGACTTGACTGGAAGTAATTGTTCTCCGTAAAATATATAATCATGTAATTCTGAAAGATGATTCTGTGTTCTATATTCCAGTCTTCTCAAAATTGTTTCTGTTGACATATCTGATCTGTTCATATTGCCTTTATTGTTTTTAATCAAATCAAGTGCCCCGGTGTATTATTTTTATATCTCTTACTTCATGTAATATTAGGCCAAAGCATTTACCATAAATTTTTGATCTGATACAACAACATACACTATTTCCTCCATGCATTCTTTTTTCTTTACATTTACATTAAAGGAAATTGCAGGTTGCTTGCAAGAAAGCAGTTCATTGCTATGACCTGTGTAAACAGCTGTTCAGATAGGCTTTGGTATCTAGGCACTAGTCTGACCTTGCAACAACAACAGACTCAATCTGCCCTAATCCAGGGTCTCAGGCAGGATGAAGAGGTGCTGCAGAGAAAGATGTGTATCAGTCACATGGTCTGGTGGGAGGCAGAGTAGTGCACAGGAAGGACAGATCCCTTCTCTTCATCCTTTCTATTAAGTCTACTGGTGATTCAACATAATGAATAAATGAAGACCAAAGCTATGCAATGGCATTCTTTTTATTAATAAACCAAATCCACCCAGTTTGGAAGAAGTCAAATTTCAAAATAACTACTGGAAAAATGTTGTCAAATATGACATTCATCTGAAGTGGGACAATTAGGGTTAGGTATATTTTGCTTTTTTGCATGTAGTTTTTTAGGAGTTGCAGGGTGTGTGTATATTTTATTTATTTAACAATTCTATAAATAATTTATGTTATAAAAGTGGTGAAACAGGGGAAAAATGAAGTGACTGGGTACTGCTTTTGATAATGTACTTAACTATTAGCCTCGTAGTGAGAGTGATCATGTTACATGTAGTAGACTCATATTCAACTCACTTTTTTCCTTAAGGACACTTGAACATGCAGCTTCCCTCTCTGAAGAAAGTGCTCTGTTAACCAGACTAGAAATAAATCAGAAATAAGGTTTATTGTGCTGCTCTGTATACAACATTAAACACTTGGGTAGAAGGGACTGGAACCAAATGTTTCATTTCCCAAAACATTAATCTAGCCACCAGGCTAGAGAGTTGCATTTTCTCATTACTCGTCCCTTTCTCCATTTATATACAGTTATATAAAGGAGACAGTTCCAATTGTCCTGGAGTATTAGAAATTTTCACACTGGCATATCATTTTCCAAAGGGTATAACTGAACCATGTCTAATTCAAGTGCAGGAACAAATGATTAGCCAAAAGATACTTTAGTAGGTCAAGTACCAAGATGTACATGGTTCCTCATAGAGACAAAGTGTTACTATTTTTACTTGCTTTATCTGAGAAATTTTTGTGCCCTTAAGGTTGCCTCAAGGAGCCAAGAGAACTTGAGATTCAGTTTGAACTGAAATGACTGTGACGAAATTGCCTTCTGAGCTGCATTAGGAGAAGTGTTGCCTTCAACAGGATCATCAGGGAGGTGATCCATCCTCTCTACTTGGTGCTGATGAGACCACATCAGCGGTGCTGGGTTCAGTTCTGGGCTTCCCAGTACAGATGTGGGCACAGTGTAGCAAGTCCAGCATAGGGCCACAAATATGATCAAGGAGCTGGAGCATCTTCTCCATAAGGAGAGGCTGAGAGAGCTGTGACTCTTCAGCCTGGAGGAGAAAAGACTCAGGGGAACCTCATCAATGTATAGAAATACCTGAAGGGAGGGACCGAAGAGGAGGAAGAAACACGTTTCTGTGGTGCCCTGTGAGAGGCCAAGAGTCAATGAGCCCTGATTAAACCACAGGACTTCCTGCTGAACATCGAGAAGCATATTATTACTGTGAAGATGACCAAACACTGGCACAGGTTGCCCAGAGAAGCTGTTGAGCCTTACTGGACGTGGACCTGGACTTCCTGCCATATGTGACCTTACTTGAGCAGAGGGCTTGGATTAGAAAATCCCCAAAAGCCTCTTCTGACTTAATTTTTTTCTGTGAAAAATAAGTAGCTCTTTATTCTTCTACTCAAAAGTACTCATTGACCATTTAAATGGCATATACGTAGGTTTCTTATTCTGTCAGATTAAGATATGAAATATAATATTAAAAAAAAGACAAATCCAAAACTGTTAAAAAAGTGAAAACAAAAATGAAGTCTTCCCTTAAATATGTAGGGGAAAGAAGCCAATCAGACTGATGTGATTAGTATGATTACATAAAACACAAGAAACTTTTGACATTTAGATAAACTCTGAGGAGTTGTTTTTGATAGAGAGGACTGTATGACACAAGAATCTGTTCTTTGAGTCTGAAAACCATATGTGGGTGACTTGAAACATTGTTTTGCTTATCTTGACAAAATAATTATTGGGGGAAAAAAAGTATGGCTTTGTGAGAAAAGGTGGAAAAACTGTGAAAGCAGCAGGTTCATTTCAGTATTAACCTGATTACTTCTGACTCCCAGATTACTGGAGCAGTGAGAAGCAGCACATGCAGATGTTGTCCTTGCTCCCAGCACCCAGTCACTAGGAATTTTGATATGTAATTTGAAGAGGGAAGGCTGTAGTGACTATGTTCCTGAATCCACTTATCTCTGTGCTGTTTGGATGCCGTTAAAGCTGCAACTGCAAACAAGGCTTCAATAGAGAAAAATGCAAATTTATTTTCATTAATATATTCTAGGAAATAGAAGATTTCAAATGATTCTCTTAAAAAATGAAATATAAAGCATGTCTTTATAATATTCTGATCTTCATTGTTCCAGTGTGATGTTGGGAACCCACTTCTCCTTTGGAGTGTCATTGGTACGTTCAGGTCTCCATGATTTGGTCTTCCATGGCTAATTTAAAATAAAAGTGGTATCAATGGAAAGTTCTTGTTTACTTTGAGCTGGAGCTGAATGGTGTCTGACACTGCAGGTTTTGTCTCTGTGTTCAAGACCAGACACGAAGGGGCTGTGCATGTTTTCTAGATTTCGGTGTCGTTCCTCTTGGCCATTCCTTGATGACCTGACACCACATACTTCTTGTTGCCATGGCCTCAGTTATGATGCAGAATAGCTCGTGGGACTGTGCAATGGACTATAACAAGGTGTGGTTGGAGGCTAAGAATCATCTTTATTACAGAGCTGTTTTCAGCCTTCGTCCCTTCCCTGCCCTGGATCACTGCCTGCCTGCCCAGCCTCGGACACTGAGCTGGTGCGAGCACTGTGGTGGCCAAACAACAGGCAGGTAGGGCTTCCTTGTCCCCACACTGCTGTCAGGGACAGTGCTCTGCATTCTGCATGTGAAAATGCAGGCAGTACACATTATATGTCACTGGGAATCAAGTGAAGAAATATCATTGTATTTCTGAATGCAGTTTGCAAGCTGCATTGTGTATATTAACTCTGCATGATCAACAACGGTATTTCTAAAAGTTGTCGCTTTAGTCATTTGTACAAACTTTAAATGTCACATAGTGGAGTCGTGGGTTTTCTGTGACTGAATATGTTCTAACATCTCCCTTGTAACTTGACTTTCACAACTGTATTTTCCATTCTTCTGGAGAAGATTTCTGTACTTTTTAAAACAACAAGCCAGACCAACAGCAAGGTGTTAAGTCACGAAGATCATCTTTCAAATTCCTTTTTAAAGTCTTCTCCTCCCCTTTTATTGAACCGAATCCTTTGCAATTATTAGCAAATATAACCTGGGTAAAGTTGATGTCATTACTGACAATGGAGAAGTTTGTCTCGAAGACATAGCTTGAAGAGGGTTGGTTAATATTTGATTATAGGAGACATTGCTTGTAAGTTTGTTTGTTTACTAGTAAATGAGATAGCACATACTGAATATCAGAGTGGCAAGTTCTGTCACTTTAAAGTTTTTTATGACATTTAATATCAATTGTGAAGAGAAAAACCTGAATCCTTACTTATACTACATTCCAAAGGAGTAATATACCTATAGCTTTTCTTTTTTACCTCCTTTTAATGAATCTGTTCCTTCATTTATCTTGACTTACTGAAGGAAAATAATTGTGTGATTGTAATAGCTATCAACAAGCAGGTTGGCATAGCATGGTTCCTGCTTGCATTTTCTGCTTTAGTTTCAGTCCTTTATGGTGATTTTTTTTCTCTCAAGTTTATTAATTATAAACCTTATGAAAAGTTGATTTTTTTTTAAAGATGAACTGAGAAAGGGTAAAATTATGCATTTTATATTTTGTTACAAGAAGTTTAAAGTCAGGCAGAAGATGCGCATGCTTATATGGGGAAGAAAGGGAGCACAGGTACTGAACTGGAGAAAATTACAGATTTCACCAATTAACTTTGGACCACTACTTAGGCTACCCAGGTAGTGCTAGGTAGTGAGAGACTCCTAAGCTTTTAAGTATCCAAGTAAGCCATTTGCACTGGCAAAAAGATTTTTTCTTTCAATCTTCTAAAATAACTTTAGAAAATAATTTTTTAAAAAAGGAAAACATTCAAGAGCTGGAATCTGTGAAATTAGTCAATTAATTTATATTAATACATATCATAATTTTACTTTGTAGTAATAGAAAATAGTGAGCAACAGCTGAACAAACAGCATAACCAAAGAGGAGAGATTCTCTATACATATATTATCTGTTAGTTACATATTATAATAAAATGAACAAAATCAATAAAATAGCAACATTTGAATTACTGAAGTTTCTCTTTGCAGATTAAGGGAATTGAAAGTGATGGCCTTGCTTGACATCAGTTTGAGTCATTTCAGCTAATTTCATTTCAGTGGTCAAAAATAGTTTAAAACAATTCCATGTTTTCCTTGAGAAGTACTTTTTTTCCTTTTGTTGTTGATTTTCCTGCCTCCATGCTCTTGAGAGCTGTTTAATTATTTCCACTGAAATAGTTGATGGCTAGCTGCTCTGTTTCAACTTTACTGAAAAGTGTAGATGCAAAAGTGAAAATTAGTATCAGTCTAACCTAATTCAAGACAGTTCCTTCTTTGAACATGTCCACAGAATTTTCTTACAGTTCGACAAAACATTTGATCGTGGTTTCTTGAGATTCAATTCAACTTCCTTGAACAGCATTTTCCACAAGAGAATGTAGCTTGAACTTTTAGTTAATTTTCAACAGCAACTGCTTTTGAACTTAATTTTCAGTTAGTTTAACAAATGGAAATGAAAAAAAAAACGTTGTCAGCTGGAATATCAAGGAATATTTATTATTTCAATCAATGAATTAAGATTATTTAAATATTTCTGAACAGTCTTACGTTGTACAATTTTTTTTTAACCTATAGAAGTATTACCACATTAGAAACAGGAATAGTAATTTATTCTGCAGCCATGAGTAATTTTACAATGGAAGTCTGCTGATTTTCCTTTCTAGCATTTATTTTCCTGGTAAGCTGCTTTTAACAGATTTCTTCAGTGAATTTATTTTCCCCTTAGGACTTGTTAATACCTTAATTCTTCTTTTAGTTGTTCACATATATGTTTTACTGTCACTAATGAGAAAAAGCTGTGCTAGGAGTATCCATTGTTGGTAAAACTTGGGTTTTGTGTATCCTGAAAAATACAGAAAATTAGTGTCTGCAACTTGTTGATCCTCCCAAAGGAAGGATTTGTGGAGTTGCTTAACAGCTCCTTTTTCCAGCTGTTCCTTTTCAAACCTCTGCTGCTGTTTATCCCTCAGCAAGGCTGCTCGGAACATGTGTTATGTGATACTGGAAGTGATCGGTGCATGGATGGGGTTCACTGCTTGTCTGAAAACAGTAAAGCCGGCAGCAGCAGACTTCTTAAATCTGTACCTTTTCTGGAACAGGGGGCTTGTGAATCTTCTCCACAATGCAAGGTGCAGCCTGACCTCCTGAAATGCTTTGCCTTACTTTTTTTCACTGGAGTTACTTTCATTCTCTCCTCCAGCATATATAAGCTATAAGCATGCAAATAACTTTAAAGTAATTCCATTAGCTTTGGCAGGACAACTCGAGTATGTAAAACTAGACATACTTGAGTACTTTATTCAATCACGGACTAGATTTTTCATAATCTTCTCTTTATTTTTCATCTGAATGAGTGGGTCAGATTCAGGAACCAGATGTCTTACTTTAAGAGCTCTGCACTTTGTCAGTTGTGATCAGCCCATACTTTTTTTTTTTTTAACCAACATTTATTTTCTTCCAGTCCAGAGAAAATTAGATCCTTGCTTTGTTAACAGCTCTTTTAAAGAAGGCATAAGTAATAAACCCACCAAATTAACAATAACTGTATCTCAGCAGCACAGCTTTGAGAAGTTGCAAGTAATTTTAAAATTTCTTTAGAGATAAAGACAACTAATTCTGGGGCTCTTTCTTCTAGGTGTCTCTTGAACAGTGAGGTTAAGTTACAATAAATGAGCAAGCTATTCAATGTAACCTCTATGTTGTGCATTTCAGGGCTTCTGGAATTACTAGAATATTACATCAGGCTAAATGTTGTATAAAGTATGGAAGAAACTCTTCTTAAGCTGTGAGAGTGAAAGATCTTTAGTGTCCGTGTTTCCTTGATCTGAGATATGTCTAAATTTTAATTACAGTGAAATGTGCCAAATGGCATTATTTCTGATTATATGCAAGTTTTGTTTATTTTCATAGTTTTCCAGAATTTTTTAGAAGCTTTTATGCTAGCTTGTTAGCATTTTGAGGAGATGCAAATGTATCCTGGTATAAAGTATGTTTTCCTTTGCTTGGTTTTACATGCAGTAAACATGTTAACATTCAGAATCCAATGAATCATTTGAAAATATCACAAATCCTAGTGAGACTCTAGCTGTAACACGGATGTGAGTTTCAGAGACCACAGTAAAAATGTAAAGATTAATTAGTTTTAATTAAAGATAGGTGCTTAAAACCAATTTCAAGAGAAATACTTTTAAAATCAAAAACTGTGTCATCCAGAACTATCATTTTATAACACCTAAGTTTTTGCTTTTTAGTTGTTAAGCAAGTGGTAAAACCCTGGGTTATTATGTCTTAAATTGACAGGGCAAGTTGGAAAAGAAAGAACAAAGAAATGGAAACTTCTGAATACCTATTAGGACTAGTTGGAGCGTATTTTATGAATTCAAATTTTTAAGCAATTCAGTAAAAACTGGTGGTTTTTATATTGTATTAGTTTCTTAACTGAGATATTGTGTTATACCAGTTCTTAATAAAAACAAAGTTTTGGTGGTAATAAACTTAACCAAGTCTCTAATCTTATAAATATAAATTTTACACAAGCGGTGTTCCAAAATCTCATATTGAATAACGATTGTGTTCACTTCCATTAATGTTTTTGATTAATGTATCACTATTTCTGTTGTTGTCTGAAAAATTCATAATACCTGTAGTTTTTCTGTTTAGTAATTAATCTTGCTAACTATTTGTAGAATAGCTTTCTTTCAGTCTTCTGGAAGTGTTACTGAATTCCAAGTGGCAGTTCAAGTGGTAGAGTACTTCTAACCCATATCTTGTAAAATTTTTTAAAGGTAGTAGTTTGAATTTGCTGATGAAAAGTACTGTAGCTGCTGCTTAGCATTCTACTTACACATTATCATGCTAGCAAATACATATTAAATAAACATTGCCTGGCTTTGAACTACATATTGGTAACTTTTGCCATTTGTCTAGTACTATTTGTTAAAGTGCTAATATTTTATTTAAAAAGTAGTTTTACTTTTCTTCTGCATTGTAAAGAATTCTGTATCATGTCTTGTCAGTTACAGGTTTTTCAGTATGTATGTACAGTAACCCATATGTACTTCCTGGAGAAGTAGCCCATCATTGAAACGATTTCTTCAGTTATAAATAAAATATTCAATTAAATTTGTTCCTTTTCAGTAGAACTAGTTTTACAGTTGGACAGCACACTCTCTTTTGCATCTGCATGAAGTCAAATTAGATGGTAACTATTATTTTACCTTTTTTGTGTCTTCTTTTTATAGCATTTCACAGATTTTGAGGAACAAATCATAACAGATATTTTTCCCAACATACTTCATTAGCTCATGAATGCACTAGTTTATTGTTCTCTCTTTCCTCCTTAACTAGTTATATATATAACTAAATTTATCTAAATTTTGTGGAAAAAGCTGTTTTTCGTGCAACATGGATTCATGCATGAGATTTCTGATTAGAAGAGACAATTACATAAAGCATATAACTAGATGGTCACATACCCCTTTAAAGGTGTGTTCTAAGAAATAGACCTGCTTTTTAACCTAATCTTTTATTCGCTGTTTCTGTAAAGCACCTGGGTGTTTCTTGAGCTTGAAATGTTCAATCCCATGTCCTGTCCTTTATGTATCTTTTCAGAGGTTCTGATGTCTGAGTGTCAGTGTATCTTTCCATGTGTTTCTCCATTTTCCTATTTCAGGTTTGAATACAGTTCTTTCCTATATCTCTAATTCATACCATTCCTTTGTTTCCCCCTGTCATTTCAGTATGGATTTCTGGTAGATTCTTTGCATTAGATTTGTTTTAAGGAACTGTGATCAATCAATAAATTACATTAAATCACTTTTATAAAACTCTTTTCCCTTTTTGACTGCCTGTCATCAATTCACAAAATGTTCCAAGATAGATATTCTTGCTTATGTATAGTTCTTATTTGTATTTGCAATTCTAATAGCCTTGTCATTTTCCTTTTTGTTGCCATTTGAGAGCTTTGCTGAAAGAGTATATTCGGGTACTGAATCTCCCGTCTTTAAAATATGCGTTCAAGTCCATTACGAGGTAGAATTAAAATAATTTTGGTAGTTTTAGTCCAATCTTTTTCTGAATTTCTGTCCCATAATAAAGCATAATTCAGAATACGTACCCTCTTCTGCTTCAGTTGGTTTGTGTCAAGGATACTGCAGGTAAAGGCTGAAGTACATAAAAGCTTGCTCAGCACATCACTACTGTTTGTCTTATCACGTTAAACTTGTGTTAATATATTTCTTGAGAACATTTAAAGGGAAAAAGAAGCATTAAGCTAAACTCTTCATGAGGAGAAGTACAGTCATCCCCTTTTTTTGCCATCATATAAATCCTCAGAACCATGAAAACCAGCATATTTTCTTTGTTTTCTCTGTGGAGAATTCCTTTTTGGACTGGATCCCTAAACTATAACATTAAACTTGGTAGCTTATTTTGGTCCCTACATGGCTTGTTACTGACTGCACTGATTCACATTTGCTCATCTTATTCAGGACTTGTAAGTATAAAATATAGATACCTTCTTATAATATGCCATATAATACTTAAGATTAATTACTAAATCTGCTTTCCCATGCAGTAGTCTTGTTTGAATGCCATAATCTTGGGTAAATGTGAAATGGTTAGTCTGTACTGGCAATTCATTTAGTTTTACAGCTTTATTAAGCATTTCCATGTAATGAACCAGTTAAGCATGGCTTGTGTTGTCTGAACTCACAAAGCAAAACAGATCAACCTTTTATTTGTTGGTGACTAATCCTGAAGCTTTCATGTTGTTATAGTGTATTTACTGTCTTCTAATCATGCAGAGTATAATTATAAATATTGAAAATGCTGAAGCCAGCTGCAGTTGTTAATGTTGAAGACATCAAAGTCTTGGTAACATTAGTATAACAGAGGCAAGTATCTAGTAATTTACAAAGAGAAAAAATAAATAGCTAAGGGGTAGATGGCATTTTCCAGATCCTTTCTGTAAGAGAAAGTGATTCCCACTCCCACATATGCTGGTGAGCTGATTACTAAAGGAGGAAGCATTGTAAACAGTGTGACAGAGTAAATTGCATCACTTGTCTTCCCAGTTAACATACACAGGAAGCAAACGACACCTGTGCAGAGAACACACTTTTAATAGCTTCTCTGTTTTATCTCAGGTGGCAGTGTCTCATGGGGGGGTTCTTTCTTGTGTGTATTTAGCTTCTGTGCCCTGCTTTTTTTCAGCCTATCTGATTTACCCTTCTCACTCATACAGGCCAGAGTCCTTGACTTTTCAGGCCGTCCTCTCTCTTCTGTTTGAAGTGTGGATTTGTGATTCTTGTGGGCAAAGGGATCGGATTTTTTTCCTCTACTAAATTCCAGAGGCTGCCAATGCAATTCAGAAATTCCAGCAGCTGTAAAGTAAAAGATTGTTTTATTTTATTCTGTGATATAAGCAACTAAAGATTTTTATAACCATTAGAGGCCAAATTATCCTTTTGTTGCTCCAAATAGATATATTTGTATGACTAAATAAATATTCAATGTGGATTTTCTCCACAATGAAATCTACTAGGTAACAAATATATTTATCTGACAAAGGTCCAGCTCCATCAAAAGAATGATCTAAATGGATGACCATAGGTGGTTATGATCATTATTAGAGTATTACTAAGAAGAATAGTGTTAAATGGCTTTCTGGTTGTAAACTTTGTTTTCTAGATATATTTTATTCCTATCATTAAATGAAGTATTTGAAAGGCCCTGCACTGTGGCTGGCAACCTCAACCTTTCATTAACAAAACTTTCAACTGTTTATTTTCTTGCTGATTTTGCTTTTAATCAGAAGGAAAAATATTCGTATTACTAGTCAAGTTGGCAGCTATAGTTGTTATTTTAACTTTCTGTGTCTGAGGACAAGTAACGGATAACCTGTGACTAAGTAACTCTTTTCCTTTATTTGTAATAAAAGGGGTTTTATGGTCATTCATGTAAATATGAGGAATATTTTATGATAGAGTGGATCAGAAAACAAATCACAGGTGTGGACTGTATTTTAAATGCATGTTAGTTATTCTAACATTAAGCCATGAAGGAAGGAAGACCTGTTGTGTGCCATGTGGTTGACTCTTCCTCTATCCCACTATAACCAAGCCCTTGTCTCTTTAAGGAAGCTACTGATATTTTAGAAGAACTTTTACAAAGCTAGTGTTAATAACTGTCTTTTTGGTTACAAAAAAAGCAACAGAAAAGGAAGGATGTGTTAAGAAAACTACCGCAGATTAAGTAATTGTCATCTTTTTATAAAATAATTCTGTAACTTGGGCTTGGTTCCTTCCTCTGCCTGAAAGGTATTTCCTCCCTGGGACGGTGCAGTGACTGCACGGCTATAGGGCATTTAGGTGTTTTTAAAAGCTGATTACAGATCCCAGTCCTCTTAATTTCTGCAGGTCATACGGTTCCCTTTTTTGCACTTTTTGCAAGGGGTGTGGGCAGGGGTAAAAAGGGGTTTTTTGTGCATGTAAGTGGGAGGAGCAATTCCAGGGATGTTTGGGCAGGTGTCTCTTGTCTCCGTGAGGATGAGCGGAACCTGGATGTTCACGGAGAGAGATGATTCTTTATCTCTCTTCCCCCGTGTCAGCACACATGTTAGAGCAGAGCTGTGCAGGGGGTTGGCAGACAGCCCCTCTGTGGTTCCTTCCGCATGCATGACCACATGCATTGTCACATTGGTACCCCATCACCCCCCTCCCACTTTTACTTGAATGATTTTTTTTTCCCATTCAGGGGGCTTCTTAGTTTTAATTCTAGCCTCGATTAAGTTCAAATAGACCCCAGTTCAGGTTTTTTGGCTGCTGGGAGTTCCTGAGAACCCCTGGTACAGACAGGGCTGGCACCATGCCTGTTCCCTATCCTGTGTGCACATCTATGGGTGATCTCTGTTGCCTGGGGATCAGCCCTGCCCCTGTCTGGAGAAAGCCAGTGCTTTTCAGATCACAGGAGTTACACGTGGAGTTTGATTTAAAGGTGTGGAAAGGCAGGACTGCATCCCATGTTTAAGCATTTTAAAGGCATCAACTGGACGTCTCAATCTTAAGAAATGCCGCTTCTTGGAGGGCTGTGATTTGTCAGTAAACAACCCCATGTGTGAAACACTGCAGCTCCCCTGTGCTGTGGTGAGGTAGGGTAAATCACTGCAGGGTGGCTAAATATTGTTGGGTTTGGAACACCAGTGTTACTTATGACAGGGATTTGCTGAAAACCGCATAGATTAATTCATCTTTCATTCAAAGTTGAGAAGAATTATCCCTAGATGGGCAGGTACCCTAAATTAAGGGTTGGACTTGATGATCTCGGAGGTCTTTTCCAACCAGGTTGATTCTATGATTCTATAAAATTATTGTCATCGTCGTTGTTGGTAGTAATAGTAGTAGTATATTTAAAGTAAATTTTTACACATTCTCAGTTCAAACCTGAAGTTTCAGAATTGTAGTGGCAATGTCACCGCAGTAGGTAAGGTTTAGTTAAAAATGGCCCAAATGATTAAAGGCAAATGACTGTTAGAAGGAGGAAAGAAAAAAAAAGGAAATACACTATTTAGACTACAATAATATAAATTTGGATTGCAGTATGTGGATAAATTCCTTCAGACAGCTGGAATGGACACAATTTTTTTATTCTGAGATACCACAGCCAAAAATGTGAATAGTTACTTTTTTTTTCCCCCAGAAAAAGAGAAATCCAAATATTTTTTTTTGCTGTCCAGGTCAAATAGTTTTCTTTTACTTACTCCAGTCTGTATTTTTAATGTACAAATGATGCCAGAGTGAGTAGAATATTTTTGTATAATACAAGAACTAATTGTGTCATTATTAAGAATTATCAGCAGTCAGAGATGTGTGTGATAACCCAGCATGGATTTAAGTGCATGCATCTGTGCCATTCTGTTAGGCTGAATATGAAATTGGGTGCAAATATGTTAATACATCTAACTATTTTTGTCTGTTACAATGCTGTACAGGCATGTAAAAATGAAGTTAGGTCAGAAGTATTATGGTATTAGTAGAACCTGTGAGTTTGTCTGAATGTAGACACATTAATCATTTGTGGTTTCTTATTCTGTGCACATTGCATATGAAGAGACTGGGCTTGAAGTTATGTTACACCTACACCGTCTGTAATAACATTATTTGCATTCTACTTATCAAGGGACTTATTTCAGAAAATGTTAATTCTAAGATCTTCTTCCAAATTGAGCTGATCATTCTTTGTTTTTATTTGAAAATTTTCTTTGAAATGGATCAGGAAACCATACATACTTATTTGCATTTTCCCTTAAAATGTATAAATTTAAGCCATCCACAAAAAATAAACACTACAATTTAAAGATATTGCAGCTGTTATTTGGAGTCTTAACAAACATCCTTTTTGCCTTCCATTTTTTTTTCCTCTCAGATGTGTAAAGTTTCCTTTTGCAGGAAGAGGGATAATAACTATCTCATTTCACCCTAGGACCATCCAATATGCTTTTTCCTTTGAACTGTTTTCCACAGTATCATGTCCAAATGAACTTTTCACTTTGAATAGTTTGTTGGTTTATGTTTTGGTCCCTGCCCCATCCCCTTTAAAAGCAAAAAAATTTCCTTTCTTCTTGGGTAAATCTAGAGTAACTCTTTTCTGAGAACTAGCAACACGCAATAAGTCTGGTGGTACCCACTGCCAGAGCAAGTGATGCCCAAACTCATTCCTGGCTCTGCTTATCTAGTGCTTTATAAGTGATGCTGAGGCTAGTACTCTGGGGGAAGGGGGGGAGGGAGGTAGGTGGGGGAGCATGTGTACCCCACATAATGTACACACATGTGTACATTATTAAGATTCTGGCAGGTGTTTAAGTCTCTTCTTCTGGCCACCAGAGAGATTGGAGTTTATACAGTGTCTGAGAAACTTACACTGGAGAAAGTATTGTCAAAATGGAAATATTCTTGCTAAATATCCATGCCCCAAAAAATGGATAGTTCTGGTTAGAAAGGCTTTAACTAGTTATGATTGATAGCTGCTTTTTTTCCTTATAGTTTTATGTCGTAGAGCACTGTAGAAAGGGGTGGCACAATACTAAAAGGGGTGGGTTTACTGTTTGTTTCCCTTTTATAATCACCGTTAGTATCTTAGCACATAAATCTAGCAGAATTTCATTTGCAAGATGGGCATATGTGTGAGGAAAGACATTGACTGTTGTGTGATACACTGTAAAACATATGATGTAATTTTCAGTCCTGTTATGTGTCAACTTCATAATTTGCAAAAGTGTCTTTTTTCCTAGATACATTTTTGAAAGAGATTTTACTGATTCAGCTGTATTTATCTCCAAACTTGACTAAGTTACATAATTTATTCAGATGATACTCAACTATGCCTAGATTTTTGTTACTTTCTTGTACAAATTACCTTTATCTTAATTTTTTAAGTTAAATGGCAAGAAAAAATTCTCTGGGAAAGATGATTTCCAAACTCAGTTTGGTACTTCTGCTTCAAATTCTTATTTAAGATTCTCACTAGTTTTTGTTTTAGTATGTTGACTGTTTTCTTTAGGAAAAAATGGCTTGCCTCATTGCAATTTGCTAGCACACTTCTATCAACTCTGTAACTGTGGGCTATTTGAAAGAAAATTTGTGAGAAGTGGTGCCATGAGCTGAATTAAAAACAGCACCTGTCCCATCTGTATCCGGTCAGTGCCCATAAACTGGTTTTCTCTCAGGGAGGTCATCCGAAATCAGTTACCTAATATTCTTGCTGGGGAAGTGGGAAAGGAGCTCACGGCCTGGCAGCATTTCCTGCAAGAGTTCAAAACTTTCTGTTCCAGTTTGCATAAAGTGTAGTTGTCAGCCCTCTCCTTTAGAGTACAAATGTGTAAACAGTAATCCTGAAAATAGTACTTCTGCTTCTATTAAGGAGGGTTCTTTTGGTTTGTTTTAAGAAATATTTTTCTTCTACTTTCGTTTTGTGCTTTTTGTGTTTCTGTTCACAGTGGCATATGCGTCTGCAAGTTGAACGCCCCACTCCTATCTACTTTTATATGTGATGCTTCATGAATTTAATTTCCTAGTGAAATTTCGTTCCAAATACAACTTGAAAACACATTTCTTCTTTGCCTTTCATCTTAATGCTTCTTCCTTGCTTTGATGTATTATTTAATTCTGTAATTTTATTATTTAACACCTGAGATCATGCTGAAGTATGATTTCTGAGAACCCCACTCTATAGACATGCACTCTGTTTAAAGCTGGTTAGAAATTTTCTGAAAACAAGCAATAAATATTTTTTGAAAGTGGAAATTGACTGAGGCTAAACATCTTATTTTAAATATCTGGGTTGAGAGAATTTGGCCAATTTGAAGGTAGGAGTCTGATGAGAACCTGGCAGTCTCAGGAGCTGTGGTTTTCTTCAGATAGACAAAAGCAAAGTTTGGAAAATAAAAAAAAGACATAATTTTATTATTGAATAGTTAATAATGACAACAAGAAAAAAAAAAAAAACATTTCTAGCTCCTTGTTCCTGGTTCCTTAGAAATTCCATAAAACTGATGAGAAATCCACTCATGGTTCTGGTTTTGCAGACTTGGGTCCTTCATGGCAGGTAGCTCAGAAAGTCTGATTTCGTACATGTAAATCAACTTTTGCATAAAACAGAAGAGAGAAGTGAACACTGTTAAATAAAGATTAGTATTTGACATTGAGCCCATACTCCTGAAAGCACCATTTACTTGATCCCTCTGGAATCAACAGTTAATACCATCCTGAAGCAATGGCAAAATGTCAATTTAGTCCTAAAATTCTCCAAACCAGAACAAGGTCTCCAGAAGGAGTTACAGCTGGCTGAATTTCATTCTTAAAGTTTCTGTATATCAGAATAGATTGTGGTGTTCATTGTGAATGGCTCCCTTGATTCTGAAAAGTGCCAACAAATGGTAGTTTTCTTATGTATCTATTTATTCTGGATATCTACTGCCTTGATTATCTCTTAAACATCAGGACTAAAGAAAAAAGTGATTTACAAGACCTTCTTAAAACATAATTATAGGAAGTGACACCTGATTTTTTCAAAGGCAGGTAGTAAAAATACTATTGTTATGGTCCTCCCTGAGAGATGAATTTTCTGCAGCACTCATGGTACATCTGTGCGCACGGTGTTCTGCCAAGTGAAAATAATTGAATTAACCTTGAATAAGCAGTCTAGTCATGTCAGATGTGTGTTCTGCTCAAGTTAAATGCTGCTTCTCAGCAGTGTTAATTGAAGTGTTGTACTAGTATTAACTGCCTTGTGCACATTAGTGACCTTGCACTTTTGATTCAGCACAGTTTCAGTGAATTTAGACCTTTGGATGTCTATACAGTTCAGGTTATTTTCTAGTTACCATTCTGTGAGAAATAATTAAGCATTCAAAATCATGTTCTCTGAATTTTTATTATCATTAAGAGCATGCACATGTACATGAGCGGGTTTTTGAAAGATGCAACAGTATTGCATGCCTGAAAGTAAAACAAAGAAACGAAAACTCCTTAGTAATTACTCCTTTCCTGTTTTCCTTCTTTTGTGTTTCTTACTATCTACTTTAAATTCTGCTTTAAAATATATCTTTTTGACCAGTATAAGAAACAGCTGAGGGGCTGTGAGTCAAATGAGATTTCTTCATCTGATGGCCATAAAAAGTCAAATATATATTTCTACATACTACATCTTCTAGGAAATGTGTTATTATATATTTGACTGGATAAAGCTACAATATTTTTGACATTATATGGAATTTTTAGTATATTGTGGGGATTTATCACCTGGAACCTGAGCAGAGACCAAAGACTAAACTCATCCTTCTCAAGAAGATCTACAGCACTGTTTTCTGTGACTTTAGGCCAACTTCCTTATAAAAATAGGCTAAAGAGTTTTTTTTTTCTTTTTGAGTTCTATATTTGTTTTCATTTTTCAGTAACTTGCTATAGGTGTAAATATTTCTGTATGGATGCAAAATCAATTCTTTCAAGATTCTTACTAGTGATTTAGGTTTAATCAGATTTGCCCATTTGTCCTTTTTTTTTAAAAGAAAGATTACATTTCATTTTAGCCCTTAACATTTAGAAAAGTCACTTGACAGTTCCAGCTGGCAGGATTTTATATGCTGATGCAGCTGAGGACTGACTTACCTGATAATCTGCTGTTAAAGTAGTGAAAAAGATTCCTACTTAATTAAGCCATGTGTTAATGCCATAAAGTGGCATTCTATACATGGTAATTAGCTGCAACTGTTGGCCCCTTACAACTGGTATGTGGTTGAGACAGTGTAGGTTGTCTCGTCGTGCATGGGGGAAATGTGATTAGGTGCCATGACGAACTTCATGTGTTGTGAAATTGCAGGGTCAGAGAATGTTTTTTCTCAGAATTTCCTTCTCTGTCTTGGTCCAAAGTTGTTCAGGAACAGCCTCTTTGGAAGAGCGGAGGAAACCTGCTGATAATTCCTATTACAACATTGTAGTGGGCTAAGGACACTCTCTGAACATGGTGCACAACCATAGGTTATGTGAACTGAAGTTGTTAGCAAAAAAAGATACTTTAGGTATCTTTGATATACTGAAGAGTGAGCAAGAGTCATTTATTCTAGCTTGGCAGCAACTATAAGTAAAAGAGAGACTTAAAGCAAGATAATTATTTTCCTAAAAGTAGTAATCACACCCATGCTCATACCAAAGAATCCCTCAACCCGTAAGTTGTCTTGGAGAAACATTGATGACTGTTGTGCTGTGTGTGTAGGGGCCCAACAACAATACTTGGTGTTCATCCTCTGGGAAGATACATGGTAAAGACCCTAATAGCTTAAACCAAGCTATAAAAATGGTGGTAGATCACAAATCTCTTTTTCCAAATGCTGTATTATGAGCACACTAATTTATGGCATATAGCATTATCTAATGGCTCTGCTCATAAATGCAAGTCTTTATTACAGTTTCAGTATCTTCATCATTTTAGACAGTAGCTTCTGCCTCTCTTTGATGCAGCCAGATAATTTGAATTATATCATTAGCAGGAGAAAATGTTTTCATGCCAAAAGCTCGTGCTGATCAGCATCTTTTATATCACCCTTCTACTTTACTGCTGTTCTGCATGACGTTTCTGTATGTATTTCTGCTGAATCTCTCTAACTTTTTACCTTCGTAATGGCTTACCACTCAATTAAGCTAGTTGGCTGAGTATAAAAAGAATGAGCAATGATGGATGGTATCTATACGTAAGTTAAAAATATTTTTTTCATAACACATTAAAGCAGATTCTTAAGTTCATACTAAGAGTAAGGGCAATGTCAATGGGAAGAGCTGTGGAAATTGGGTTGGCTTACACTATGGAATGAAATTATCCCTCTTCAGAGAAGAACAGTTCCTGTAAAGACCACCATTTTTGCAAATTAATGGGGGTTTTTTTGTAATTTATTTCTTTTGGAGGGTGAAAGGAAAATTTTTGAAATACTTTCATTTACTGAAGATGCAAGTATGTATTATTAAAAGGTCTCAAGCTGCTGAAATACTCAACTTAATGAGGAGAAAGTGATGTTAAAGTCAGGCTTGGCATTCCCCAGTGGATGTACTTTAGTAAGCATCACCTTGAGTTCAGTTCTGGTGAAGTTAAATTTAGCTTTAGTGTTGCCTTTGTCACATAGAGCTTCTCCTGATCAATGCAGCAAGAGCTGGGTGAGTGTGGGAGCACCTCTTCAAAATAAAATTTTGATAGAGATAGTTGATCTCTAAAGCTATTCAATGTCAAAAAGTTCTGGTTGGCTTTCTGTTTGTTTTTGTTTGGTTTTGTTTAATATATGGTAATTAATATTTATCAGAGAAATGAAATAGAAGTTCTCTTGTGAAAGGTTCTTCAGTTACTGTGGCATGGTGGATAGCAGGATCTGTGTTATAAGCCCACCTGAGAGACAATTAAGAATCATAAGATGGTGATAAAATTATTTTAATGAGACGAAAAGGAAAAACAGGAAAAAATATTGCTTGTAATGCTTCTATCAATTTGCCTAAAGAAACAGTACTTCTTTATTCCTACATAACTACTTTTAAGAGGCTCTTCTGTGTTTAAAATAACATTTATTTTTAAAGGAATGTTAAGTATTAGACTTTGTAAACATATGGCATGTTTTCCATCTTCTTGATACAGTAAAATACTGCAATAATACTGTTTAGTGTTTAGCCTTTACTGTGCTTGAATTAATATAGCTACTTTGAAAGGCTTGATAATTATCCTTTCTTCCAAATGGCAATTCAGACAAAGATTGTTCATAAATCTTAACGTGTCTGAGTGGTAGAAGGACAGCATTTGTTCATGTGCCAGGAAAATTAGGAATAATTTATTTTCCAAGAATCTACCCTGTATTCATCTAAACCCATTCTTTATGAAATTTAAACTGTAAAGCTTCTAGAAAACCCGTATACCAAAATAAGACAGTCCTTAAAGTGTCAGAGAATGAACAAAGATCATTAAGTCAGAAATATGTTGTGGAGATTTACAGAAGCGTGCTTTGTTCTGGTTAATAAAGTGTTAAGTTGAGCACTAGTTGCAATGTTATCAATTCCATGAAACAGCTATTATAGCAGGTTGACAAAGCTGAAAATATGTAATAAAGTTAAGGAAAAACTTTAGGTTCAAAGGATGGGGCAAACTCATCCACATGCAACTTTGATGTTTGATACTATTTTCTCATGGGAGTGTTCAAAGCCAGTAGCCTTGGGACTGACTTGTTTAAGCCTCACTCTGTCAGCTCTGCTTTTAATTTTTTTCCCCTCAAGGAACAATATTTTGGCTTTGCAAAATAAGTTGGCTTAAAAGAATTGGTATGTTTAAAAACATGTTTAGTAACTAGCAACTTTACTGAGAATCAAGGCCGCTCTAAGGAGCCCAGGTATTTTAGAAATCTGGCTGCTTAGGTGGATTGACCCATAGTAATTTTTAGATGCTGTGCTTCATTGATAGTAGACAGATTCCTTGTTTACATAATTCTATACTGATAAAATCTAGTAACGGGTAGAGAGCTAAAAACTGTCTTTATCCAGGTTATATATGTGAAATTATATTATTTTTATATGAATAAAATAAAAATTGAATTACTAATTATGATTGAGACATGCTTGTGGGCCCCTGCCTTTCCCTGTTCCACAAATACAGTCATGCAGCAGGATCTGTGTAATGGTATTTTCAGTTTTTCTCCTCTGTGCATAGAGCTGGTTATAGTTTAAAGGCAATGCATCTAGCTCTTCTTCAAATGTAACTAAAAGAAAATAAATAATGAAGCTCTAGGTTAACTCTAGGTAAAGAACAAAAAGGACATCTATTTAAAAGAACAAAAGTTTAAAAGAACAAAGTTAAAAGAACAAAAGGGCATCTATTGATGCTTCCATGGTTTTAGCTTTTGTCTTTCAATGAAAAAATAATTTTCTTGTGCTTCAATATTTCACTCCTTTTATCGATCACTGGTTGCATATGCATTAGCGTTTTTCTGATCAGTGATGTGGTTATAATGCAAAGTCCCTGTGGGTCCCTACTTACTGTCTACTTGCTGCATGTTGTTTCATTACCTGGTTTTGACAACCACGAACTGGCTTCTTCTCAGAAGAAATTAAACCAGAAATCCCATTTTAGATACGTACCAGCGGAGTTTCTCCTGATCTCTTTTCTACGCAGGGTGATTACATAAAATCGATTATAAAGTTGTTTGAAATCTTAAATCATTTTTAAGGCAGGTAAAATAGAAAGCATAGAGCCTTGTGCTTCACAATTTCCTTTTTATTCCTCTTGGTAGTTTACTTTTAAATTAATATTTCAGTGCATTATTCTTTTTCCAGTTTGGCAATTTTATCTTTGGGTTCGTACATTTTCTGACTGCTAGGTTTGAGGTAGTGCCTCTATGTCAAAAGCACTTCTAAAAAAAATAAGGTACAGGCAACTTTTAATTTTTAAATTTTTTAATTTTAAAAAATATATCTATAGTTAGTGGGTTGTTTAAAACAATTCTAAAGAAAAATTATTTTTTTTCTACCTGTGATTTTGAAAATTGGAAGTGAAGGTTTCAATTTTTACTGGTTCAGAAACTACACGTGTATTTATTTTTTTATCAGTATTTCATTAGATAGAAGGCATATGTAAGCTTGAAAATTAATTGGTAGGTTGATTGTAGAAGTTAAACTGATAACACAGGCATAAAAGAAATCCTTTAAGAAAATATAACAAGCCTCTTTCATTTGATTTATGAAGGGAATTGAAATATGCTTCAGTATTATCCTTAACACTTATTATATCTAATGGGCAGTTAATGTAAGCTTATTTAAGAAAGTGCAGGGAAGAAACAAAAGGGTTAGGCTACCGTTAAGGGAGAATGTGAATGTCAAGCAAGGTGGATCAGAAATGAATCAGCAATTTGCCATTTAAAGTCAGATGGCTGATGTGATCTACCTCTTGGAGCTGCTGCTTGATGTTGTAAGGAATTATTGCTAGTGCTTGTTGAAAACCAAAAATACTGCTTTTAGGAAAGCACTTTCAAAACTATGGTTTTGTTCCAACAAGGCAATAGAAAATGAAAAGTCTCCATTTTGGCTTGATAAAAGACTAGAAGGATGCACTTATTCGTTTCTTCTCCTCCCTTTCATCTGTGCAGTGAGGTTGCGAGGTGCTGGTTGGGATGCCCAGATTCAGTGAAGTCCTTTTTCTGGGCTTGGTGTGGCAGCTCACTCACTTCCCTGTTTTGCAAGTCTGTGTCCTTGATCTTTTGAGAAACATTTTTCATGGAAATATGAACACAGGGATGCTTTCCAGTGAAGAATGTAAGAGTTCAAAAATTCCTCTTAGTCTTAGTGTATTGTCATGTGCTTCCTGTCCCAGACTGTGTTATGTTGGTGTGGTTAATTGTGGCTTACATGAACTGCAGATTTCAGAGTCTTCTCAAAGTTCCTAACAGAAAAATGTGACCATCAGGAAGTGAAAATGTTGTTATAAAGATGATTTTTCTGGGAATTACTGGATATGTTTGCTTGTTTGTTTGTTTGTTTTTTCTTTTGTTTTGGGTTTTTGTTTATTTTGGACTTATACCTCCTTTCATCTTCTCTTCTATCGCTTGCTGCACTTTGGACAGAAGAAGCAGTTAGAAACCTTCCACAGTTACCAAACCTGAAGTGGGCACGGCTTTGACATGTTTGACAGACTGAGCTGGTCTGGTAGTATAAACCAAGCAAATGCAAGTGCATTTTGAGATGATGTGCATATCTAACATGAAGTCAAGCAAAAGTAAAATAAAACCAGATTTTCCAAATAGATTGAAACTGTGTGTTTGACAGGCAATGTTATATATAAAGAAATAGGTTAGTTTGTTTGAGGAGGAGATGGCGAACATCCATACCATTTCTTTAGAAAAGACATCTGATGTAAGGGTCACCTTGTCATCAGAGCAGGTGATGCAGCAGCACTTGGTGCATGTGTTATGCTTCAGTTGCTGTAAACTGACAGTGAAATGTCACTGTCAAGAAGTGGTTCAAGTTCCAACCTGTCTGCTCTCTGTTGAGTGGCGGAATTTTCTAGCACATGACTAAGTCTTTGGGCAATGGCTAATTTAATCACCTTTGCTTTTAGGGCTTTTACCTGTTGTGGCTTATGTCAGGAGGGAAACAGCAACCTTTATTTCATTCAATAAGCATTGTGTGCTTGTCTCTCTTTCCTTTGCTAATATTTTTAAGCTATCTTTGCTTATGTCTCTAAGACCGATATCTTCTCTGGATTAATTGTAATTGGCTGCTTTTTGTCTGCAGCTTGTTAGTTCTGTTTTTCACGTTATAGACATGGTATCAGTGTGCTTTACTAAATATATTTCATGGCAATGTCCCATCTGTATGGCCAGGGACCAGCTGTCCAGGGGCACCATGTGGCTATTACTAAAGCAGTCCACTGCTCAGGCTTCTTATGTGGCTTCTTATGCTCCCCTCATCAGGTGGTGTCTCCACTTTTCCTTCAAAGTAGACCTACTGTGAGTATTTTTTAATAGCACAGACATAGCCTTATGCTGTAGGACCTGGGAGAAGTTGTTAGCTTTTGGGTCCATGCATTACTCTAGCCGCATCCTCTCTCTTTGTGCACCTCTCTTTCTCTTTTTTGTAGTTGATCAGGCCTAAAGGCAAGGACAAAGCTTTCTGAGCAGTCCCCTATCGGGAAGGGGGGGGGGGGGGGGCAGGTATAATGATGGGGATGCTTTGCAGATCTGGCATGACCAAGACTGGCAGGGCTTCCTGGGTGGCCATGGGTTGGTACTCATCCTGAGGAAGACACTACAAAACAAATGATCCTTCTTCGGATGTTTTTTTTGGTGCTGGGTGCCTTACCATTGCCTGCAGCAGGGGCACACCCCACAACCTGCTGCTGCAGTACCACAGTGCATATTCCCAAGGGCCAATGCAAGCCTGGAATGAAATGCATGTTGAAGATCCAAGGTAAGCTCTTGCCTGTGGGGAGAGAATGTATCTTGTGCACTTACCTGAAGACTTGGTTTGGGCATGGGTGACAGGTAGGGTTTTGCTCTCCTATCAAACCTGCCACTAATAATAGTCCTGTTACGCTCTTAACATATACCACTGTCCTTCTGAATCAAAACCTAAATGTACCAATTCTGAGCAGTACAGTAACAGTATCATAGTGATTCTGAGGGGTTCTGCTTTATGTGCAAGCTGCACAGTGTATTTTGACAGTGTTCTTTATTTAGTCTTGTGATTGATTACTCCATGCCTCAGTGACATGTACAGTGACAAAAAAATACAAAGCATGGAAGAATTTAAAAAAAGGGTTGCTGTAGTCCAGGTGATAGGCACCGTGGTGAGAAAAAAAGCTCTTTGCATCCCTACCTCTGCCACAAGTTGGTAAGGTGTTTTCAAGGAAGTTATTTAGTATCTGTTCCCCATTCCCTGCCTGAGATTCACTCCTGAAGATTTACAGAAAGTACAGTGTAATTTATGGGTCTCTTCTAAAGATAACCCTGCTTTCCAACTTCAGGCTATAACTTACAGGGAGCAAATAATTTCTGTTGTATGTGAGATTGACAGTGTCTCATTATTGAATGGTTAGAGGTTCAAAGAACAAGTTTTGGTGATTGTAGTGTAATTTGATTTATGCCTTTCAGTACAGTAATAGATATGAAATGCAGCTTAAAATACTGAAAGCATCATCTGTTCTCCTGTGCTTGTAAGACAGAACAACTTGTGTTGTGTACTGCCAATAACTGCACATCAAACATTATTGGTATGTGGAATTTGTTGCATATGAGAAACACCCTTAGATTTTTATTTTCCTTTGATAGTTGGGAGTCATTCTTCTTTTTTAATAAGCATTTTTAAAAAATAGTTCTGGAATGTCAGGTCACTTCTACTGGCACAAATCTGGAGGAATATACATGCCTTGGAACACCTCTCTGCCATGGTGGGCAGAGACACAGATTCACTGAAGAAGAAAACATTGTTTTTGATTGCAAAATAAGTACTTTACTCTCAGTTTTAGTCTTTGAATTCTTGACTGTGACTTCATCTCCTCCAATATAAATCACCGTAGTTATGCAAAGGCATAACTTTGCATGGAGCAGTGCAGTTTTATATTTTCTTGACTTTCTGTTCCTGGAGCTGAGGTCTCTTCCCTCTGAATTTCTGGCAAAAACATGGAAAGTTAAAGATGATTGTATTTATATGTAAATGCTTCCTGTAGCTCTAACAGACATTTATATTTCCGAGATAAAAGTATTGGTTACCTTCACCCCCTTCCTTTACCCATCCTTTTTTGGTTTGTTTCCTTCATCATTTCTACTATCCTAAACTAAGTTTATTCCAGTTGGACATTAAAGTAATAAAGCAGAAATGAATCATCCATGCATCTGATGAGATAGACATCTTAACATGAAGTTTTATTTTAATTGCCTTTTATGGAACACAAGGGAATTCTGAATAGCCAAATGAGCTTTCTGTAGATATCTGTGATTAGTAAAACTGGCCATTCCCAGAAAATGACAAACCACAGAAAACTTGCATTTTGACAATAGAAAAAGGAAAATGATAGAAATTAATTCTCATTTTTCATGTTATTTGACTACATACCAAAGCATTTTAAGTGTTTCAGAATTGCTCAACACGTTTACAGCAGGAAGCAATAATAAACATTTAAAAATATTAATTTAAATTTTTATCTTTTTCAGAAGCAAAAATACACATTTAAAAAATGGGAATCCCTTTTGGGAAACCTGATTAATTTGAATGTAGGTGCAACTTGATTAAACTAGGCTCTTGATATAATTTCTATAACCTGAATCCTCTTCAAAGGTGGAGTGTAAAGTGGTAAAGAGACTTTCTCAAGGCCTTGCAGGAACAGTATGTTGAAACAAGGACTGGATCATCTTCCTGGTGAAAGTCAGGCTGATACCATAATTACAACAGCATCTGCTGAAACTGCTGTCTTTGAAAGCAGATCTCTTCCTGACACTCTCCCAGTATAAACAGATGACTCCAAGGACGTGGCATGTCCAGATTTAATTTAGGTATCTCTAGCCAAGCAATGAACTGAAAAACGATTAAGTTACCTGTGAGATGTTAGCAGATTTCACAGAAAATTGTACAGCTATGGCTGTACAGCTGGCATGAGCTTAAGGGAAATTTTGCCTTTTACTTCTTCATAAGGAAAAATTGTCCTTTAAAATAATTATTTTCTCACATGACATTGAAAGTGGCTTTGTATGTGGATTCCTGGTAGGTCCTTTTCATGCCTTAAAATCAAAGTTTAAAGGATTTTATAGACCCTCTGATTCTTTGCCTTTAGGAAGCACAGATTACATTTTTTTTAATTCTCGATATATGGATATGTACAACTGCGTTTTTTTGTCCAGTCATAACTTCATAAAGTTTTTTATGATATGCACGGTCATTTAAATACTTTTATCTGGAAGTCCAGAATAGTTGTAATAGTTGAAGAAAGACATTCTAGACTTCAGAAAGTATAGACTTAGAGTGGGTCCAGAGGAGGGCAGTGAAGATCATGAAAGGGGCTGGAGCACCTCTCCTGTGGGGAAGGACTGAGAGAGTTGGGGTTCTTCTGCCTGGAGATGAGGAGGCTCCAGGAAGACCTTCTTGTGACCTTTCAGTACTTAGAGTACAAGAAAAGTGGAGAGGGACTTTTTAGCAGGGCCTGTAGCGATAGGACAAGGGGTAATGATTTTAAACTGGAAGGGGGTCAATTTAGATTAGATATAAGGAAAAGATTTATTTTTTTTTTTTGATGATGAAGGTGGTGAAACACTGGAACAGGTTTCCCAGAGAGGTAGTGAATGCGCTATCCCTGAAAACATTCAAGATCAGGTTGTATGGGGCTCTCAGCAACCTGGTCTAGTTGAATATGTCCCTGCTCATTGTAGGGAGGTTGGACTCAATGACCTCTAAAGGTCCCTTCCATCCCAAAGTATTCTATGGTTGTCTTTTAGGCAAGAAAGATTTTAAAAGCTCTACAATGGAGAACATATGACATTGTTCATTCAGGCCCAAAAATATAGAGCAACTCTCAATATTGAGCTGAAAATATGTCTGAGAAACAGACTCTCTTAAGAAGACACTATTCTTTCTGTCTGGAACCATGTATTACATTTATTTCTTTTCTCTCTGACCCTTTTCTTTACCCTTTTCCATGTGTGACATCCATGTGCACCCGCTCCTGCTTTCTGTCTGCCTGTGTTCTCTTCAGAGCCAGCATTTCAGAGAAAAGAAATATACAAACCATTTATTCATTCATTCATCCCTTTCCTGCCTCTTCATTGTTCGCAAAACGAGCAGGAAGCTATTTGTGCCTGGTGACTCACCATCAGATTTTACGAGGGGATTATGCTGAACCTCACTGATTCACACACTCTTGGCTTTGTTGGAGGTCAATGTCTTGGCAACATTCCCCTGTAAATATCATACAAGTACCGAGCTGTTGATCTCGAGAGCTTTAAGTTGTTTCTGCCTTTCCTGGTAGTGGCTGTGCTTCCTGTTCGCAACAGTTGCCAACAGGGGGACAAGGCGACAAATTCTGTCTCTTTATTGAATAGAGAAATTTAACATTCAGTTGGTGTGTAGGTACCTCCTTAGCAGCAGCCACTTCCCCTCCCTTCCATACTGGAGCGTGCACTGATTTCTACTTTCCTTAATTCAAAGAGCTGTCCTGATGAACATTTAAAATCTGATGATATATTGTTCATGGCCTTTCCCTATGTAATTTTCCTCCCCTCTTACCACAAGAATGCTTCCTGCCCCTTTGTATCTGTCCTTGCTCTATATCTTGCCATTCTTCAGGGTGCTAATCTTTAAGGTCTTTTAGCTTAAGGAAGTGTCAACTCTTTGAAACCAGGGAGATTCCCGTGAATTTAAGAGTTAGGCAGCAGAATTCCCGCTGGGAATTTGGTATTTACTTGTTCATATTTCTCTAACACTTTCTGCATATTTATGGGCGCACACACGATGCAGCTGTATTAAGATGTGTATTCAGTGGCATTTGGGAAGGTCCAAGAGGCAGTCCAGCAAGCAGTAACACAACTGTGTCATTACCTTTGTTTTCCTGAACCCTGCCAATGGCATATTACTTAATTTCTTGCAGAATAAGCCACTATACAGATTGTACACAAGACCTTGAAAAGGTCGATTGAAGGCTTACCAATAGTGAAAACCAACAAATAGAGACAGGTTTTAAGGTATCCTTCTTTGTGTTGTTGTAGTTTTCTGATTTTTAAAAAGTTAATTTGCTCTAAGAACCTTGGAATATTAAGGTAGAAGAAAGAGACAAAAGAAACTTTCCAGACGTGAATACAAGTTTTTACCATCTGACACCCCCAGTCAGTCCTACTCATTCCCCTGTGTTTCTCTGCTCCTGCAGGACATTTGCTTGAGCCCTTCTGTGTCTACTGGCACACTCAGTTTTGCGTAGAGCTCAGTGTAGACTCAGATCTTAATCTTTCTCAATATCTAATATCCAGTCAATAAAATCTCTATGCATAGGAAAATAGTAACAAATAGACCATTCTTCTTCACGGCAATGGGATTGTCCCTTTGTGACGTGTTTTCTTACAGAATAAAAATGTGATTTCTAAGCTCTATTGCATGCCTTTCTCACATTATAGTAATTTACCCATTACTAGAATATTGCTCTTACCTTTTGCTGCTAAAACATAATCTTTTTCTGCCTAATATAGGGATGTTCAATTAGATCTGGAATCTGAAACAGTTAATTCCATAAGTAAAAAAAAAAAGCTTTATTTGTTGTTAATTTATTTTCTGTCTTATGCCGTTTACATTTTTCTATCATCCTCACTCTGGTTGGACTCGATTCAGAAACGACAGTGCTGTAACAGGTCAGCAGATGGAATGACTGCAAGGCAAAGCAGATTAAGACTGAGTATTTCTTGCCCATTTTTTCTAGGCATTCTTTCCTTACTGCTGTCTGTTTCCACTCTGTGTTCATTCTGACACTTGTGGAAACCTCACAACTCAGAGACTAGAGTTTTCACTGAGATCTGAGGGAAAAAAACCAAACCACTTTGTATTGAGGATGTTTTTTCATTTTGTATTGCTGTGATGTTATTATAGCTGATGTTACAAAAATTAACTGACATAAGAAGTTCTCATTCAGGTGAACATTGGAGAGCATCTGAGTTGCAAGGTTTGCTGATGGTGTAAACTTATTTGGGATTGTGAGGGAAACTGAAAGAATTGCAAAGAGATTTTAGGAGATGGAGGTAATACCATACAGAGAAGCCACCACCACATGTGGCTCCATGATTGTGTCAAATGTCTGGAGGTGGGGAAATAGGTGGGGTATACTTGGGAATCACTTATGTTACTGCCTGGGCACATTTACTTTTGGCCACTGCTGGAAGTGACAGTCTGAGCTCACTGGATTCCTTTCAGAGGCAGTGCAGTCCTCTTATGTTCCTATAAGCTTCTGAAAAGGCAGAGTGTTTAAGAAGCCAGTAAAGCTGTTTCAAACAGGACAAAGAACTAAGCAAAGGTAAAACATGAAAGAAAAGAAAAACAAATAAGCCACCCATGCATAAATTGTACTTGGGAAGAAGCAACTATAATATGGACAATTTATGGATATATTTCTTATTAGGAAGTCTTCAGCTGTCTCACTTTGATGGCTTACACTCTGATTTATAAAGAAAGATGGTAGCCTCTTTGTGAGAAATGTTTTCAGGTCACAGGGCAGAAAAATCTTTTGTTTGGCTGCATGTACAAAGTGAACTTCAGCACAAATTCCACAAGATGAGATTAAAATCATACATTTACAATTGCTATCTATTAGAAACCTTTGGAGAAACAAACTCTGTTACAAAAATGATTTGTTTTTCCTGGAAAGAGATGGTCATTAATGTTTGGCTTATCATGGTCACTAAACTATAAACACAGTTCCCTGTCACTAGAGTATCTGAGGAATTGCTGGTAGATAGTATTGATCTTTATTGATCTTATTGAAATATGTTGAAATGCAATTCCACATAGGTAATCATTAGTTCTCCTTTTGTCCCCGAGATATCTTGCATGTAGAAGCCAGTCTTAGAGGTAACCCTGCGGTTGTTATGGTTTTAGCATGTACTTCAGTTTGTTCAGGATTGTTGAATGTCTCATTGTTTTCATTAATTCATAGGTGTTTTGCTTTAAAAGCAAATAATTTTTTTTGAAAGGATTGCGCAGCCGTAAGCTCCTCTGTCTCTGTGTGTAATTGGTACCTTGTTTGATGTAGTTATTGGTGACAAGAAATCTACCATCTCTAATTAGGCTTTTTCTTATACAGAAGACTCCTTGTGGTTTTTTGGTAGTTACAGCTAATTTATCCCTTCTGAGGCGGCAGTTGTATCACTTGGACTCATTTTACTCTGTTTATCCCTCATATACTTTCGTCTGCCTCATTTTGAACCACAGATTTTTAAACTAAAAGCTGTCTACTAAAGTCATGATCACCACCAGTAAAGAGTATTAACCCTGCCCTTAAATTTATTTTACTATAATGAAATCTACCTTTCCTCTCACATTTACAGTTTAAGCCAACAGAATTTGGATGGCGAAAACATAAGATCTGAACTCAGTCAGTTCTGTCGTTTTCTTCCATCTAGGCATTGCACATTTTGGTTGAAAGCTTGATAAGCTTTAATGTGATATTTCTATTATTTTTCATGTCTGAAATGTGCTATGGAACTTGAATTTTGATACCATAGTAATGAATATTCTGTGAGTACCTAAAAGATTTATAGGAATTTCATATGTATCTTTCTTCTTACTTGCACTGGGGCATAGGGTTAAATTTGATGCTCTTCTTCTATACAATGTTATTTTTGCATTATTGATCTACTATATGGAATGCTGTAATCATATTTGAAGTCTTGATTTCCAGCAGTTTATGTGACTTTTTTTTGAATCAAACTGCAAAATAAATGGACACAAAGTACAACAGGCTTTATGTGAAGAATGTCTAGAAAGAGCATTATCCTTTTATTAAAAACAACAGCGGTAGCAAAATACTGATGCAAATGAAACACTTAAGACAACTTTAGTAATCAGGGCTTTTTAAACAGGGACTCCATGCTTTTTTAAAGACAAAACTAACAAAACATAAATCTAATTAAAAAACATGTCCCCTCATCCTCCATTATACCTTACGCTTTGGAAAAAAACCTCACCAACTTTTTTTAGTGTGTTCAAAACTCAGACTACTTTTTGAAAATCCTTTAATACTTTTAAAAAAAAATCTTTGAACTGATAAAACAATACGGTTAATCATCTTCTATGTGAAAAGGATGTCTTTTAAGAAATAAAAAAAAAGTAATTTCAAGGTTTCCGTAAAGTTGCAAGTTGTAGAACTCCACATGCTCTACAATGTGCCTGAATGAAATTGAAATCTCTTTTTATATGTAATCTGATTTAAAAAAATAAAAGAGAGACAATAAATAGATTGTAATTGTTAAATGAAATAAATTATACAGTTTCTAGTATTTTACCCAGGTAAAACAGTCGTAGCTACTTTTCTTTTCCTTATCACCAGTTTGATATTGAGGTGCGATACAGGATCACAATTTTTTTCCCTTGTACGTTTTTTAAGTACACAATTATCCTGTTATTTTGTATAAAACACAGTTATGAAGTTGCATGGTTCTGTGGGTAGTATGAGATAATGATCATGAGTAATAAGGCATAAATTGTGACCAAAGAAGAGCAATGTGCTTTAATGAAAGCATCTTTGTTGATGTTGTATTGAATTATTCTGGGGGGTCTTATTATGGGATTTTGAAGTAGAAAAAAATGGTAACCTGCCTTTTAAGCATTTACCAGCCTTGAAAACATTCTTCTCTCTGATAAGTTAACTGTTAAGTGACAGCAAGTGTTGGATGTTTCTGCTCTCCTCCTTTAACAGTTGCCTATTTCAGAGGTCGGAGGGGAAAAGTAGGTTAGTGTTGGTGAATACTTTTAACAGTACATAACAGTGCTTATCATTCAAACACGGTGGTGAAAGTTTTCTTCACATGCTGCTTGATCTCCTTAGTGCAAGTGGAAACTTGACAGCCTGTCCATAGTAGAAGGAGCGAGGCTTTGCTGCTGTGCTCACAGTGGTGTTTCAGAGCAGGGGGGCCACGTGCTGAACTCTTCAAATCTGGTTACTAGGCAAGGAAATAAAGTCAGTTTTTGGGCTGGATGTTCTGGAGTTTCCTCAGAGTATAATTGCGCAATTACTAAAGCTTTCTTTCTGGGTCTTTAAAAGCAGAAAAAGTCCATTGGCATAGAAGCCTATAGTCCAATTGGCTGAATTAGCAAAGTTATATCCACTGAGAAGAGCGATTGAGGAGCTGTTTCATTTTTACTGTACAAATACTGCTGTCTCTTGTGCGCAAGCATTTGTACCTCTTCCATCTACAGAAATGGTACAGGATAAAGAGTAGTTTCAGGGGAAGGTGTTCTACTGGAGTCTATCAAGGCTGAGAACTATGATTTCTCTTTCCATTTGTGTTTCTAATTTCTATTCTAATGGAACAAAACAAAAGTGATATGTTTCTTCTGCCTAAAGTTGCTGAAGTGTTTATCCGTCCATATTATAGCATGTTCTTATTTGCCTTTTGGAAGCTTTTTTAATATCTGAAGGTTAGCCTTTAGGTCATAGCTTTTATAAGTTTAGCATAAGCCTTTAATCTCTCTTAAATGATTTTTGTGTGTAACTTATTCTCATAATTGTTACTAATAAAGCTACCACATACCAGGGAACAGTGTGTTCTTGTAGTATCAGAATTCTTTATCTTATTTGTTTAGACCATATTAGCAGAAAAAAATATTCCCTGTCTTACCCAAAAAAGACCTTCCTAGACAATATAACAGAGCGAGAGTAATGCAGAAAAAGAATTAAAAGAATATTCAGATTTGGCTAACAACATCTTGATCAGAAAAGCAGTATTTTTTTTAGGGTAAAGGATGCTAATTTTTTCCTTTTTTTCTTTTTTTTTTTTTTTTTATTTTTGGGTACCTGGGGTTAAGATACAATAAGAATTATGCTAAAGCAATAAAAATAAATAGTTTTTTAAACATTGGGTTTTATCACACATATAAAAATTGGTAATGTAACTTGGCCATCTGGGGTTTGTACGATATGTACTTATGCCTTAATAACAGAAGATATCTGCTGAACCAATTTGCTCAGCAGTTTAAAGAGCTGCATTTATTGTGAACTGAGGGATATTCTCTGCTACCTCCAAGCCTTTTGCATGTTTTATGTATTACTAATTATAGCAAAATTACTTGTTCCTTAGTAATTTTGCAGTATGGTATTTTTACAAAAAAAATAAATGTAATAAAAATTTATAAATCTACTTTCTTCTCACCTTTTGTGATTTTCCTCCTACTTTCAGGTTGCTACTTCCAATACAGCTGTTCTAGCAATGAGAATAAAATTTGATGACTGTTTCTCAAGTATTTTTTCATCCCTCAGAGGAAAAAAAGCTCTGACACATGAACCAAGTGGCTCCCTTCCCCAAGAGACAAAGAGTAATTTTCCTCATTCCTGTGTTCTCTGAGTTGAGGTTCTAACCTTCCCTCTCCTCAAAGCTGCCACTCTGAACAGGTTACCTGTGAATTGCTTAGAACATCACAGGCAAGCTTCAGGGTAAAACAACACTTCAGATGTTCAGTAACTGAACATTTGAACATTCATGAACAAAGTAAGTGAGTTACAGTACCAACAATTTCCAACTGCTTTCCAAACAGATTTTGAAGCTTTTTTTGTTTGTTTGTTTGTTTGTTTGTTTTTTTCTACAGTGCTGTCTGCTGCATCCTTTGAGAAGGACTTCTGTGTTTCTGGTCTGAACCTCCAGCTGTAAGATCCCTAGAGGTTTTTGGCTAATGCTTGCCTGTACTCCTGTAGTGTATAAATGCCAACCATGCATTAGCAAAAGGTTGCGCCAATGCACAGAGGAGCTGAGAGTTCAGTACCTGTTTATTAGTCAGCAGAACAGGATATGAAGATGGGGAACATCCTTTACTATTTTGTGTGTTTCTGAAAAAACAAAAAAACAGGAAAGTTTGTTTTGCCAGTAATCCTTAAATCTTTCAATTTTCTTAGGATTGTAGAATGACTTAGGTTGGAAGGGACCTTAAGGATCACCTAGTTCCAATCGCCTGCCATGGGCAGGGACACCTTCCACTAGTCCACATTGCTCTAAGCTGCATTCAACCTGGCCTTGAAGACAACCATAGCTTCTCTGGACAGCCTGTTCCAGTGCCTCACCACTCTCATAGTGAAGAATTTCTTCCTACTGTCTAATCTACACCTACTCTCTTTCTGTTTGAAGTCATTCTCCCTTGTTCTGTCACTACATGCCCTTGTAAAAAGTCTCTTTCCCTCTTCCTTTAAGCCTCCCTTCAGGTACTGAAAGGCCACAATTAGGTCACCCCAAAGCCTTCTCTTTTCCAGGTGGAACAGTCGCAGTTCTCTCAGACTTTCCTTGTAGGAGAGGTGCTCCATCCCTCTAATCAACTTGGTGATCTTCCTCTGAACTTACTCCAACAGGTTGGTGCCCTTGCTGTCCTGGGGCCCCCAGAACTGGATCCAGCACTCCAGGCGGGGTCTCATGAGAACAGAACAGAGCGGGAGAATCACCTCCCTTGACCCACTGACTATGCTACTTTTGATACAGCCCAGGATATGGTTGCAAGTGCACATTGCCAGCTCGTGTCCAATTTTGCAACAACCCACTTTCTCACAGTCTATACTGATTTTTCTTCAGTTTAGATGGATGATGCAGATGAATTGTTTTCCATTCTGAAGTGGAGATTGGTGGTTGATTGGGGTTTTTTTCCCTTCACATTGTATTTTTAGGGGGATTGGGGCAGAGAGGAGTAGTCAGCATTTCACACCTGCATCTGTAGAAGAAAGCATTGAGCAAGATCTGGGGCCCTAGAGGGAGTCTTAGGGCAACCGAGTACATGACTGTAAGGGAATCACAACTGATGAACACTAGACAAACATGTTACATCAAAAGTTACCAGGTGAAGACAACTAATGCAACTAATATGAAGGCCATTAAAGGAAAGACAGTTAAATAGTTATAAGGTCATGACTGACATCAGTCTGTGCACTGCATAATGGTCAATTACTGACTGCTTAAATCACCTTATATAGTGAGACTTCTTTCTGTAATCCAAAGACGGAAATGACTGCTTCCCCCCCATCTTAAGTTTTATCTTTGCTTTCAAGAAACCAGGATTGTTTCCATATTTTATAATGCCAAGTAGCACATATAGTGCACATACTACACCAAATTTGGTGTCCTTCATACCACTGTAGAGTAGGATGAATGACCTTTCTGAAGAAGTTAAAATCCGTCTGTCAACCCTTCACTTCTGAGCTCAAATCCACGTTTCTGGTGTTGGCATGCATTAAAGGGGAGGTGCCACAAAGCTGTTGAAACCTGATTTTTCCTAGGGAGCTTTAATTACAAGATAGTAAAGGTAGTATTTCAACCTACCTTTTTTTTTTTTATGAACTGTTTTTGCTAAATGCTAGAATATGTGCTCAAGCCATCAATTCTGACTTTATTCTTTGTCTTCCTACTTTATTCATATCTTGCACCAGCCAAAGGTACTGAAATACCTATGGAAAAACTGCTGCTTTAGGTGTTATGTAGCACAACAGGCTGATCGAAAACTTCTTTAGTTCTTCCAAATATTATTTGGTTCATACAATATGAGGATACAAATACTTGCTTTGCCAAGCAATATCAGTGACTGCTCACAAAATTTAGATGTGTTGAGAAGCAATATTTTTACCTAAGACACCTCCTTTCTGTTGCTGATATGGCAAAAATATTCTGGTGGGTTAGCCATTTTCTACAAGGTGGAAAAGACATATAAAGCTATTCCTCTAGTGTAAAAAGAAGGAATAAGTAGTTGACAGGGACAGAGCACAGTTGTTTCTCACACCTTTTTAAAAATTACACTCAGATGATATTAAGTGTACAGTTTATTACCATGCATATAAGAAGTGATATTCAGAACCTGTTGGTATAAACTGATGTAATGATGCTGCTGTTCTGTTCCCTTACAGTAGCAAAACAAGTATTTTTCCTCACAAAGAGCTTAAAAAACCATGCAGATAAATATCAAGATATCATTGTGAAGCTTCAGGCAGATCTGAAGTAAATAGCCTAAATAAGGACCATGGTTTGCATGGGAAATTTAAAGCAAAATGTTTGTCCAAATACTTCTAAAAAATACTCAACAGAAATGATAGTTACCACTAGTGGAGTCCTACCTAAATTTTTAAACCAAATTGACACTGTTCAGCAGTAATTTGTTACTAGAAATTTTATTTTAAAATAAATTACAATAAAATAATAAATAATTTACTATACATCACAGTGTTGAAGTGTTGAGGCAAACAACCTTAAATTCATTGCAAACCTTGTAATGAGAATGTAGTAAGGTGGGGGATGACAATGGAGAAAAAAACAAAGATAGATGCAAGAGAAATATAAATTATGTTTCATAGTTTTACTTGCTCTACTACAGGTAGAATTCACTGTTCAGAAATCACAAGTAAATAGTCCTTCCTTCCTTCCTTCAAGTGAAAATCTCTTGTTTGGAAAGTTAATATCTACCAATTCGTTGTAAAAATTGCTAATTAGTGTTGCATCTGGATACTTGTATAGCTGCACAGGACGCTCAGGAAATTGCCATTTTTTAGAAAGCTTTTGTGGCAATGACACTGAGACATATGTACAGTCTAAAACTGTCTACACAGTGAAGTGAATTCAGGATAAAATTTTTAGTTCATCTTTGGATAACATCTAAGTCTTTTTGCATTCAACTGACCTTAGAACCTCTGCTCTCGGAGCAGACTGCCCTTTCTGGTGTGGGTGGGTACTAGTGCCAATAACCAGATTTTTTTTTTATTATCTTTTAAATGCATGCTGCTAGATGCATTTTTAATTAACTGTGTTTCAAATGCAGCTTCATTCCACTTTTTTTTTTTTTTACTTTTTTTTTCATTTTTGGAAAATAGCATATTAATGGAAGGTCATGTTCTTTGCCCTCTGAGTAGTAGACTTTTTGTTTTAAGTGCAAGCTGAATTGGTTAAACTTTGAAAATAGGTCAGTGGCTAGGCTAGTAGAGTTTGTTTAAAGACCAAGAAGCACTTTATCAGGACTCATTAGACATTGTGGTTATGAGGTCTCACTGTTAAAACAAACTTGAGAGTTTCAAGCAGTCATATGCTACTCCACAGTTTTAAATGTTGCATATTTATAACATTAAAGAAACTTTGATTAAAACAACAGTAATATAAGTTGCTAGAGGCCAAAAAACTTGGTCATTTTCTATATGATTCAGTTTTGTTCGTTATAAGGGGCCAAATGCATATAGTTTCTCTTGTAAACAACTATTAGATTGTTATTTTTTGGTGTGTTATAATAATCAACTGGCATTTAGCATATTGTTTATGCAAATCTTTTCATGATCAAACCTAATGAGAAGTTTTAATTTAAATAAAGAAAACTGTATAAATAGCAAGCAATTTGAATATAGTCCATGATCTAAAACAAGCTGTCCCTTACTTGTTTTATCATGAAAGCTCTTTAGCACTTGTATGCATTTACACAGTGTGTTGGTCCTGCTTTGCACACAGTGTGTAGCTTCCAGCGCTGTTGGGTTTTTGTTTTCTCTTTGTTATATTGTATCAGATAATAACCATTTGTTTGACTAATTTAAAGAAACAAAAGAGAGTCAAGAATTATACTTACAATTAGAGGTGCAGGTGCAAAAAATAATCTCCTCTGTGATATACTTTTGAGGAATGAAAGTTAAGGAATCCAACATCTAAATATGTAGCCAATGCAAGATATGCATCTTGTTCCAGTGGGGTGCATGCAGAGCAGTAGAGACAGTCTCTCTGGGAATGACTGCATACCACTCTGCCTGTTCAGGTGAGCAGCACTGGGACAGGCTCCTATAACATGACAATAAAGGGTATGCTAGTGACTGCTTAATTTTACCTGTACAAGCCGAGCCATTTGCAGTTATCTATTTGAAAGTAGCCATTCATTATTTGTGAAATACACACAAAATACCTGTGGCTTCTAATTAGTCTTCAGTGCAGGTTGTTTATTAGAAAAGCCCTTTTGCCTTCGTTGAAATGACAGTTTAGATTTCAATAGAGAATAAAGCTTGCAACCTACTTCTGTCAATAATGTTTGCTTCCTTCAAATCAACTTTTCTAATTAGTGACATCAATTGCTAATTCATTTTCCGTCTGGGTGCTTGTATAGCTGCATAGGACACTCAAGAAATCACCTTTTTTTAGAGAGGTTTTTGTGGAGATGGTAGTGACACAAATGTACAGTCTAAAACTGTGTCCATTTTTTTGAGATGTGAATCCAGGATAAAGTTTTTATTTCATCCACAGATACCATCTAAGTCTCTTTGTATTCTACTGACCTTAGAACCTCTGCCCTTGGAGTGGGCTGCCCTTCATGGTGGAGGTGGTAGTAGTGCCGCTCCCTGTACCTGTGCTGGGGCACTGCTGACCTTACGAGGGCTGACTGCAGGGACATGCGGTCCCAATATAATGCTGATGCACAGAGACTGCTGTTTTTTATGTAGCTATATGTGGGGCTTTAATTTCAACTAGATGTTTTGTGTCCAGCAGAGAAGTCACAAACTCTTACTGTCCACATGTGCCACTTAAGTGCTGGTAACAGATCAAGACACTGGCTCCAATGAGCAGATTTTTAGTTGTTTGTATTTCAGATGTTTTGTCACTTCTGTTAATATTTAGTAGCTTCCTTCAAAAGCCTCTCTGTGGTGAACAGTACCTTATTTGGGTTTGTGCGTCCTCAAAAGATATAATGATGTTAGTCCTTGGAAGGTTTATTTTTTATTTCATGTTCTTAAATAATTGAAAACATCAAAGTCTTTTTATGGCTTTTCATTTTGTTGGCAGTCAAAATACCACAGGAAGGCCAAAACTTGTATTGTTTTGGCTCTGCAGACATCATCTTGAAAGATTTGAGCAGAATGTGTAAACATCATTTCCAGCTTTTTACATTGGTCACTAAAGCATTCTCAAATGCAGGTCAGAAATCTAGTCCTGTAAGACAAAGCCCACAATTTTATAATGGAATGATGTTCAGGGGCTTCTGTTGAAATGTTTTAATAACTTTGCAATTCACAGCAGTAAATCAGTTCTCTTGCATTTGAGTCACAGTGATTGATCATGTGTATGTAACTGGTCCACTGACATATAAAAGAATGCATTCACTTTACAGCATCTACCTCCTAGTTAAGACAGTGTAGTTATTTAAACAAAAGTGTAGTTCTTCAGAAATTGTAATGTGACTGCAGCAGTTTCCTTACCAGGCCCTGTTCATTGTGCATATTGATGGCTTTCTACATTCTACAGCTTCTCACACTGCAGAGAAGAATATGCAAAATTTGTGAAAATTTTGGGGAATGTAGTTTTAGAGGAAAGGGGAGCATGTGCTCATACAAAAGACTCCTTGAGTTCTCTCATTAATTTTAAAATTTTTAAAGGAAAAAACTATGAGAGTGGAAAATTGTCTCACAATTTTCTTAAGCATAAGAAAGCACCAAACTTTAAAGGTTTTTTTCCTAGTTTTATTGTTGTTGTTTGGATTTTTTGTTTTGTTTTCAGTTGAGGTTTTATTTAGTCCTTTAATCACCTGGAAGTCCTTCAGTGAGGTCTAAACATATGCAAGGAGTAATTTAGGGGAAAAGCTAATTATCTGATTACCCACCTTACTGTCTTGGCAGGGCCAGGCTAGTGCCCTGTCATAGGTGCAGAGCTGGAAATGATGAATGATGTAACAAATAGATCACTTTATCTAAATAAGTTTTGGAAAGAGCTTATGATAAAGGTCCTGGTTCTTGCAGACTTTGAGGAAAAAAAGAAAAGAGTATGTCCCATAAAAGACACCAGGTAACTGTATGGATTCTCTCCTACATTTTTCCTATTTTATTTGAATTTACTATTGTCTTCAGGAAGCATTAAATTTTAAAAGTTTGTACTGCATAATACATAGACACAGCAAAGCTGTAAACTTGAAATACTGGTTTAAAATACTAACGTATTCATATAAATACTGTCTTCACCAGTAAAATATTTTTTCAAAACAGGTGCATTTTGATGTGTGTTTCAGTAGTAACAGGGGCAGGTTAGGCAGTTTATTTTCTCTCTGTGCCTACTCCTGAGCTGCTTCAACCGTGGTGGAAGTTTCCCATCCCTTTTTGCTTTGAGGAAGCAAAGAAAACCAATCAACCAGACACTAACAACAAAGTATAACCAACACACAAAAACCCCCAGACAAACTCAAACCACCAGAGCCAACAACCCTATATTTGTCAAATTTTCAGTTTGAGCCACTGTTTCAGTTTCAGTTGTAGCACTTCCTGGAAAATTGAAGGAACCATGAAAGAATGGTTCCGTTAAAAAATTCTTTCAAGAAGGCCTACTAAGGATTAATTGGGAGAAAACAAGATTGTTTTCAAAAAGCCAAATAAGTTTTTCAGTGACATATAGCCACTTGGCCTGGAACCCAGCTCTCTTGCTGTTCTGCCCATCAGCAGTGTTTAAAATGCAGCATTTAAAAATGCAGCTTTGGGATCAGATCCTCAAACAAGCTTTGTAGCACTCTGGCCCTCTTGTTTAGTGAAATAGAAACAAGGAATTAATAGGAATAGTTGCTGTTGATGGGGTGGTGGATGTTTCCTGTTCTGCACATGCTCTTAACCCAAGAGCACGTACCTCATGTTAGAAGTGTTGGCTTTGTCAGCTCCCTGCCGATGTGTGTGCCAGGCTGCTGGCCAGACAGACTGCCTGCTCACGTGTGGTGTTCTTCCCCATCATTAACCTCCGTTGTTAATTTTGGCATGTGAATTTTGTGTGTGAAGTCCTGCATCAGTGAAACAAGAAGGAAAATAAAATAGCATTTGAACAATATTGGTTTGAGTAAAATGCCGATGCATAAAGCTGACATCATTAAACAACACTGAATAAAAGATCTGAATCCTGAAGTCAGCTGAAAATCAAAAAATCTTCAAAATAGCTGCAAATGAAGTATCTGAGCAAAAACCATTGCAGTGGTTGCAAGAGAAGCTCTTGCTGGATGGCGATGGTGTGTAACAGGCTCTTTTGTAACTGTTTTAAAAGTGTGCTTTAGAGAGCAGCAAAGCTGTATTTTAAATAAGGAACACTCAATTTTCACTACTTCAATGCTTCAATGTCTGATTATCTTCTGTGTTTTCTTTTTTTTTTAAGATCTTGATGGTTATGGCAAAATCTTTCTTCAGCTTATGGTATAATGGACTACCAGTTGGATGATTTACAGTCGTCTGAAACATGATATATGCTTCTCCTCTTCCGTGTCCATGGTGAGTTTTGTTTATGTACATACCTATTAAGTACTTCAGAGAAGGAAGTAAATGTTTTTTAGTGACCACATTAAATGTTGTTTCCATTGTTTTCATGTAGATTATCCTAGAGTTGTCAATTTACTGAATACATAAATTCCACTCTTTTTTGTAAGCTGTTAGAGAATGTTTTAAAAACTTAAGTTCAAAAAATAACCATACAGAATTTTTCTCTCTTTTGGAAGATTTTTGAGCTGTGCAAAGATCCCGATACACAGTTTGAAATGTTATCTTTCCCTTCAGCTTCAAAGCATCTTCACCTTCATGTGGTGTGTCTTAGTTCAAATTAGATTTCAAGCAATTGTTCTTTTTTAGTAAGGCACATACCGCAATGTATTTAAGAACAAAACAACTGTAACCATGTTGCAAATATAATACAAAACACAGAGAAAAAATAATTGGAGAAAATATTTGGAAAGAGTTTTTCAGTTTTATTTTTGCACTCCATCTCTGTTTTGTGCCTACAATTAATCTGATTTTGGTATCTGTGAACAATGTTAAATAGCGTATAAACAATAATTTTAAAAGCAAGGCTGCTCATACTATAACTGAACTATCACTTCTGATTTACAGTGTCCAGACACACAATAATGAAATCCAAAGCACTAGTTGTTCATTTGGCTAAACGCATTGACAGACCAAATTTGGATCTTAAAATGTTCCATTGGCTACTCTTTACTACACCAGAAATAACAGCCCTCTCCAAAGAGGGCAGAGTCTCCTCTCCAAATATCAGGTTAAGTATTTGAGGTTAAAATCCCCATGGTTTCACTCTTCTCCTTTATAAGTGTTTAGATTTGGCTCTTACACAGAAGTTTGTGAATGATACTGAATTTTATGGAATAGTTGTATTAGTCAAAGCCATTTTTATTATATGCTTAAGTACTGTAATGAACAAAGATCTAAGCAATGAAGTTTCTTGAGGTGTGTTTGCACCTAGATAATAGAAAGGTGTGTTTAAATATTCCATATAAATGGATAGAGGTGTTTACCAGCAAAACTGGTTACTGTTATTTTTGGTGAAAATGGGTATTTACAGATTGAAATGGACAGTCATATAGCTCTCCTGTGGAGGGCATCTTCTATCTGCTTCTCTTTTACCAATTTCAGCTGGCTTTGCATTCCAAATTATATGTCTCCCAGGTACTAACCACACAACTCTGAAACTAGGGAGCCAGATAAATAGCAAAGAAAGTGTTGTCTCACTTGTTTCCACCTGCAAATTATTGAGGAAAAAAACCTGATGTTGTTTGATGCGTTATCTAGCACCTGTTGATTCTGCAAGGCATTTCCCTGGGTATTCATTGAGTTCTGCATTGTTCCCTAACTAGGCTTTTTTTTTTTTTGCCAAATTAGCAGATTTGCTCCAAAGAGTTGACCTTTTCTTTTGTCTTCTTCCTTATCAGCGAGTGCCATACATTTCTGAGCCTGTTTTTTGCATCCCAAATGTGCATTGATTCATGATGAAATAAGGACTTTGTGACAGGTCTGGTGGAAGAATTAACTTCTTTAGACAGAGAAAACTGTCTATCCCATATGTGTAAATACTGCAGGATTTTGTCTCCTTTTGCAGAGGTCTGCTACACCACATTTTACTGCATTTATTCCCTGTGTTTGCCACCAGGAGAACAAAATCCAGTGCAGCAATTCCTTTGTGGCCAAACTGAAAAAAAAAAAAAAAAGTGTGATGAGATCTTAAATTGTTTAAGAAATGTCATTTTACATTGGCCTGAAAATTAAAAAAAACACTGCTTTGTCAGTCTTATTTGTTAGAATTGTTCCTCTTTGCAGTCAAAATATTCAAGCAAAGAGGATGTACCTGTGAAAGGGCATCCTCATCCCCTCCCCTTACTATTGTATCCACTCAAGGCTCATGTAGGCTCTCAAATGTCCAGTGAGTTACTCCACTGCTTCTTTTTAACCAGATAAAGCTAAGGTGGACATCAGGAAGTAAACTGAATGACACCACACGTAATGTGAAACCTAGAGGATTTTCTACCTTTACTACAGTAGATTGCAGAATGATATCTAGAGGCTAAGTAAGCTTTACTCATCAAATTCAAACCCTACAAGAGAAGAAACAATATTCAAAACACTAATATACATTTAGAATCTGTAAAATAATAATGATAATAATATTTCTAGTTTATTCTCAAATCCTATACCCCATTAGATAGACCAGGAAAACTTACTACAGAAAGGTATGCTAAGATGATGAAATGAACATGGTGGTATTTGAGAAGAACTTCCGTGAAAAAGCAATAGAATCTCTACAAGGAAGGAATACTCTAAATGCAAAATTGTACATCAGCTCAGTCGAGTGCCTTCTGTATTTTCATTCTACTTCATATAGACAATCACTTGAAGAAACAACTCAGCAACTGTGAGGTAAAATTACAGTTCTACTACCTGACTTTAAAAAAAAGGAAAAAAAAGAAAAAAAGGCATTGAGAAGAAAACATGGAGAAAACCTAGCCCTATATCTCAGCTTCTCAGTTCAAAACAAGCTGTCAAAAACCATGTACTGAAACCTCCTGTACTAACACTAAACAGTGTAAGCTTACGTTTTGGATATTTCTGCTTCTGAACTCTTGATTCAGCCTCTCTGTGCTGAAGGCTCCTCACAGTTCACAGATGGTGGTGCAACTGAAATGCTCTGTTTTAACTGTAAATCATCATTAAAATTTTTAAACCAAACAATTTTTGTTATTTCCATTGCTTTCTGCCTATTGTGGAAATTCAGAGTTCTCTAGACAGCTGCTGAGTTTTCTTAGAGTGTTGCTCCATCAGAGTTCACACAGATGCATTCAGTGAACCTGAGTCCATCTGACCACACCACCTGCTAGTTGAGCTGTTTGGACACATCATGGGCTTTGTTTGGATGACAGAATAAATGGCATAGCAGGTACAGTGAAAGAATCAAAATGAAGCATATATTATTTATGAAAGTAATCACAATCCTACTGAGATATATCCCGAACCGAGGTGCCTGCAGCTAATATATAGAAACAAAGAAGTAACTGTTAATATTTGTCTTGAAAACTTCTGGTTTGGGTGAATTTAAACTAGTTTTTTAATGTTGCTTCAGTACATTCAAATAAAGTAAGAACTCCCCTTTACCCTTTTACTTTCATTTCCCTGAGCCTTCGCATACTTCATTTTCAAGCTGATATTGTGATCCAGGAGGACTGCACTATGTCAAGAGTCTAGAATAAATTATGTCACAGAAGCTTTGAAAGCTACAGAGAAACCGGCCTCAAAGTTAGGTATTGGTTTAAAAGAAAGGCCCAGTAACTGAAGAGGCATTGCTGCTGATGTGCTTTTTTCTAGTGATTTTCTATTAGTAGGGGATCTTGATTAATGATTCTCTATCAGCATGTCCTGATTAATGTGCTAGTCAATGGATTGTTACATCATTTTATTTCCTCTTAAAGAGCATCCTTCTAATGTGAGTGCGATAGGTATTGGCTTTAAATGAACTGCTGCAAACAATTTCTTTATCTGAATGGAGAAAATATTTTCACTTTCTAAAGGTTTGAATTCATAAACTATTTCTACCAAGTAACTACCTCTGTGAGCTTTTTGCATCTAAAAAAAAAAATAGTAACTTTGTAAAGCTGCTTCGAATGAGAAGAGGCTCTGTGGCAGTGTTACTGTTGTGTTTAAATTCTACGCTCTTTAACTGCAGCAGGCTCTTAAAAAAATACTGGGTTTAAAGTTCCAGCAAACTTGCTTGAAAATAATTTCAGTGAATTAATATTTAATTTTTAGCTTTTCTACTATGCTGCTGTAAAAAAGCAATGGCAGCCATTTTCTGCAAGACTAAGGGCTTGCCAGTTTTTTTAGGGTAAGAAAAAAAAGCCACAAGTAAACACTAGTAAACTGATTATTTTTTGTAATTAGAATATTAATCTATATTTTTTCTCATTAACAATTAATGAAATAAGAATGTATTAATTACTTCCAATCTGTTTGTTTGATGTTTTTTTTTTCTATTCTCCTGCTATGAGGATAAAGTTTCCAATGGATAACCAAGATATAGTACTATCCAACCCACTATCAGTTTGATAGGGGAGGATCCTGGAAAGCTGGAAGTGTTTAAATGGTGTGTGATCTAGGAGAGCTGTATTGGTGATGAATTACCTGTGGTGCCCAAGCAGCACTGGCTTCTCCCCTTGAAGTTAAACCTTGTTGAGCTGCATGAAATTAGTGGAACTAATTCAGTGAAATATATCATTTTGAAGGGAGAGGTGGCTTTATTTTAGAAAATCTGTAACTGAGTTGACTTTACTAGTTTGTTTTCTTACACTGGTGTGCTCACAGCACTGAAATGCATGTCCAGGTGATCTGGCCAGCATCACTTGTGTGCTGGAGGCCAGGAGATGTCAGCAGCTGCATTCTCACCACTTGTCTTGGGTTCCTCTTGGGGGCAACAGGTGGGTTTTAGGGATTCACCTCAGAATTTTGCTTACTTCAGCTTCTGCAAGTGCTAGGCAAATCTGCTGCCAGGTATTCTTTCATGTTCCTCAGGGTGGCTGGGCTGGCAGCAGGAGACACATGGCATCACTGCCTGTGATGTTGCCTCTCTTGCTTGTTTACACTTCTGACCTACACAGCAGCCTGGTTTACAGGGTAATCAATTACACAGTTTTAATTCTGGATACCTAGCTTGAGAAAATATGCTAAATGCTTACTAGAAAAATTGAGGACCTAAAAAGTACCTAGGATTAATCACCCAACAATGTGTCTGAAAGTGGAATTCTGTTTCTTTTAAAAAAAACCTAAATATATCCAACCTCTGTTTGGTGGACATTAACTGTTGAAGTCAGGTGGTTCTTTCAATATCCCTGAGAAACCTGAGTTTAACTCCTAGGTTTCTCACAGGAATGGTTCAATAGGGACTTTTTGGGGAAAAAAAAAGTATGTTTCTTAAAGCAATTAGCAATTTTTTTCTTTTTTTTTTTTCATATTTAGCAGGCAAAGTTTTTCTTTCTGAATGCTTATTATTTTGAAGCTTTGGAAGTTTATATTATATAAATATAGATGCTGAAAATAGCTTTTTAGATGACCATAATTTTGAAATAAGATGATATTGAGATATTTAATAACTGTATGGCCCTGTGGCAGAGGAAAACAAGTCTTTGGTAATCATAGTAAATAATAGTTAATAGAAATAGTTTTAAGAAGACTGTATTAATTTTTATCCAATCATCTAAATAATTAGAATACTTACAAGTATTTGTAAGACCCAGGGACATGTTGACTATAAGGCTCCTCCCACTCCAGGCAGGACCATTGCCCACCCAGATGAGGGCAGATATGACTTCTGCTGGCTGCCTGTCCCCTCTGATCCTGGTCCCTACTCGTGCTGGGGTTTATTCTGTGACATGAATCCACCTTGGCACCTGAGAAGGACATGAGGTTTCTGTGGGCTTAAACCTCAAGAGTGTAAACATCTACCCAGCTAGAGACACTGCCATCAGCTGCGCCAGCACTCTCCTTATTTACTGTCAGTTGTTGCCTCTTGTGCAATCAGCAGCTCATTGATGAAACTGTTCACAAATGTAGGTTGCTGAAATTTACCTTTACAATGAGGTAAGAATTAATTTTTCATTTTATTTTTAATTATTTTCAACATACCAATGTTATAATATAATTTTCCTAATAGCAGAGAATAGTTATAAGGACATGTGCCCAAATTAAGGATAATAATTTTAAGACTTATTTGAAAAGTACGTTTGCAAAGCACAATGTAGAAATCAGGTAAGAATCACTGCATTTCTGTGATTTCCAACTGATCAAATGCATCTGTATCTCCTCTAACTTTGATTATTCACATGGCCAGCATCAGCAATAGCAAAGTTGTAGAAAAGATAGAGTTTCTGATAAGCAATTTATATTTCTCAGCTCAGGGAAACAAAATCTAGACATTTGAAAAAATTAATCAAGTACTTGAGAAGGAGGAGAACGAGATGCATAAGTTTAATTCATCATCCACAGTTCATCCACAGTTCAATTTTGCATTCATTGCTTTTAGATGAAGTCTATATTAAATCTGAGTAAATTTCTTCAGAAATTTAACTAAGGCTTGGGTTTTGTTTTGTTTTGTTTTGTTTTTTTTCCTTTTCTCTTTTATTGTTGTCTATAAAAAATATAGATATTGGTAATTTTTTAGCTTGAATAGAACTATCTAATTGAGATCAGAACTGCTGCTAGAAAACTAGATCAGTGCAGATTTTTACAAGTACATCAGTCATAGTTTCTGATAGAAGAACTACTGTTTGTAGATAATGTTCACCTTTTCAGACCCTCTGGTTTCAGTGAAATGCTGTTTGATATTCTTCTTTTTCAGAAAATTAACAAAGTTGGAGTAAACTAGCATAAAATTCTCAAAACTTTGAGTGTATTTTGGGGAGTTGCTTTTGACAAAAGCATCTTTAATATCCTTCTCTGTTAAGTTTTTATCCTGCAGTGAAGTCTTCCCTCAGTCTCCTCTTCTCCAGGCTGAACAGACCAAGTCACCTCAGCCACTCCACATACAGCTTCCCCTCAAGGACCTTCACCATCTTTGTTGCCCTCCTTTGGACGCTCTCTAAGAGCTTAATGTATTTTTTATATTGTGGTGCCCAAAACTGCACACAATATTCAAGGTGAGGCTGCCCCAGAGCAGAGCGGGACAATCCCCTCCCTTGACTGGTTGGCTTAGTGAGACATAATATTCATCATTCTAAGAATTAATATATGCTGTTTTATCTTAATTCAGTTTCCTGTATGTCATTAACTGATGCTTTTTTAGGTGTGATGTGTGTGTATATATACAAATGTGCACATACATAAAAAGATAAAATTAAAATTTAAATTGTACAGGGGCACGTTAAAAAATAAGTTGTTTGGGCAGAGAAAAGAGGAAAGGAGCAAACTTGGAAAGTAATCTCTTTCATTTAAAATAAAATTTAAAATTTTTTTCCATTGCATGCTTTATCTGAATTCTGAATCCATTACTGTGCATCTCTTATTACTCAGATCCTTAAAACAAAGACAGGATTCACCTGTTTTTTCTGAGTTGGCAATGGGGAGAGGCAGACAACTTCAGAAGGCAGTTCCTCTCTTACATCTATCTTAGGTTCTTATCATAGATGGGGATATATTACCCTCTGGAATTGTCTGTGCATGCAGCATTTTTATTTCCTATTTTAAAAACAGGCCAAGATAACCTCGAAAACCTCAGTGCTTCCTATAGTTCATTTTATTTTGTTGAACTGCAGCAATTGCATCTCTGGAGTGACCACACGTGTTCAAATGGATTGTACATTTTAAATACACAAAAGCTGTCTCTCAAGATGATAGAAACTCAATGGTTTGACATTCACAAAAATAACATACTTTATATGTTGCATGCTACTTGATGTCTTTTTTATATATAAACAGAATGTTAAATTTATTAAAACTAGGAGTTTATTTGCAAAAAAAATAGAATTGGGAGAAGCAAGACTTTTTGAATAATTTTCTACTTTTCCTACTTGTTACTGGAAGAGAGTACTTTATAGCAGTAATACCCATTTAACTACTTTGTGCAATGGAATTACTCTTATATTGAATCCTGTGTCACCTCTCTTCTAGACAATCTTTGCCTCATTATGTTATTGGGAGTTTTTTACTATTTTTTTCTGTTTTGAAAAAGCTTGTGCTGCTTGTTGCCTTTCATATTGCCTATACTAAGTGAACTAATAAAAATCTTTGTCTCTCTTAGATTCTTTTGCTTTACACAGGATCAACTATAAGAGTACAGCAGTGCTTCAATGTAGCATCAAACTAGTGTCTTGCCTATGTTTACTCACTACAGTGGCTTTTAACCAAATAACCTTTGAATTCTGATGTCTTTGCCATGTCCTCTCTTTGGGAAGAGCTTTACTAGTTTAACATGTTTAATCATCTGTAGTAGACAGTCTTCATTTCCTCTCCTAAGTGAAATGGATGTTTTGGTGCCTAGTTAAATAGTCAGTGTTTCACCACAGCAATGTGGGCATTTTAGTGGTGCGGAAATTATTTCCCATTGGAGAAATATATAGCTCTATTCAGGACTTAATACTTACAGTCCAAGTTTCATCTTCAACCAAGTGAAGTTAATGGCTTGACTGCATTATACAAGACTTTCTTCTGTAGTCCTAACTAATCAATGCAATGCTTTAAGGCTGGAATGTTTTGAACAAGAGATAACACCAAGGTTTCCGCCATTTGGAATAATAAAACAAACTGTGTCATTTGGGGTTATCCTGACCAGATTTCAGCTTGTATTACATCTTGCCTTATAAACTTTTACTCCATTTCAATTATACAGTCTGCTGTTCTCTAGTTCTTCCTCTAAGCTGTTTTGTTGCTTGGCTCTGCTGTGTTCCCTCCTCCAGGTGACTTTGCTTCAAATGCCTGGAAGAAAATGATTCCACTTAGAAATAGGTAATAGCACAGTAATATAGAAGAGGTTTTAAAATATCACATGGTCTACCCTTTCATGCCTGAAAGATTGTTGATATTTTGTCTTTTCAGTATTAGAAAAAGAAGCTAGCATTGTTTTATATTAGGAAAATTGTTTTATCGCTTGATAGGCTGCCCAGCTACATTGCTATCAAAGAGCAGTTGAAGGCTTTTGAGAATAGAGCTTTTGTGGGTGTGATTATACACCGGGGAGAGGAGGTGAAGGATCTGCCTTAAAGTGATAAATCCCGTGAGAATTGAGGCATGAAACTTTCCAACAACAGTTTGAAGCAACATTTTAGCACCTACAGCAGGTGACGGCAACGAGTCTGAAAAGCTCTGATTAAATGAATTCAAGTATTGGTGTTAGAAAATCAGGTCTCTCAAGAATAGGGCTAGTTACACGAAAAGTTGTTCTTGCCAAAAGAGGGTTGGAAGTAATTTAAATTGCAGTGCAACTCTACTTTATGTTAACTCCAAGTAAGGTCATAAAATAATCATTCATATGTTCTGAATGTGAGTCAGCTATGGAGCAGGAATACTCATGGATTTCTTTTGTTTGGAAAATTTATACACTAGAGCTGATTCAGGCACAAGCTCACCATATTTGTTAAAGTTCTAATTCAAATTTTTAACACCATAAGAACTAGAGCCTAAATGAGGAGAAATTTTTCACAATAGATTTTTTTTTTTAATTTGAAATTTGCCAGTTCTCTGTCCTGTGCACAGTAAGGATAAACCAGTAAATAGAAACCTTATGGTGTATGTAGAGGACACTGTTTAAATATCTGTGAAGTATATTAACATTGTGAATAAGCAAGACAGGGTATTCTTAAAAACAAAGAAGGTTTTCTCACAAAATGGAGAACTTCTTATCTGTTATATTTGGGTGCAGTCTAGTTGGACAAGACAGACAGATAACCTTTGGCTATTTTTAAAAGTATGTGGCTTTGGGAAGGGGTGATTTAAATTCTGTGTTTAGGATGGGCAAGGTGACTCCACATGGGGTGGTGTCATCCTGTGCTCCCAGTCTTTTGTGGGTGACACAGATGAAAGCAAGAAGCCTGTAACTGCAATGCTATCCATGGGAGGGCTGCATGCATCCTCTGCCGTTACATTTGTCTATAATCCTGAGCAATTTATAAGATAAGGGCTAATTCATTTGTTCACAGAGAGTCATTGTTAGTTCAGAGGATAAATAATGCTGTCATATTATCATCACCTCACTGAGTATTATGAGACTGCTAGCACTGACTTCCCCTTCTATTTGGTTAAAGAAAGCTATAAACCTTCCTTGTTAACTGTGTTTTATGCTGTTGCTTTTATACCACATTTCTGTGAGCCGTATAATTGTTGACAGTTTTTGATTATGTTTGACTTTTATTTTTGCTCCCAGTGTTCTATGCATTTTGGATTGAATTCATGATTATACAGTGTGTGATTACTGATAAGCTCCTGATTATTTGAAGGACTGAAATAAAGCTCTTTTACTTTTCCTCTGTTTTTCCTCTCCCTTTACTTAAATTAGCCATGTAGGAGAAGAGAGTCAAAGCGAGACACCAGTATTCATTGAGAAGAAATTTTTCATTGTCTGGTTATTCTGCTGCAAAGAATGCTTTAGTTCAAAGGTATGTGATACAGCACACTTAAAAAGCTGCCTGTGCTCAGTCTGGTCTAAATTATTGGAATAATTAGACACTTCTCAGACTTGAAGAACTATAAAGCTATAATATTTTTTTTCAAATTCTCTAATTACGTCATAAAACGTAATGTTTCAGTTTCCTGATGTGATGGGTGAAAAATCAACCAAGTGGAGAAATGCTTTCATGATGGTGTGATTGGCTATCCCAGCCAGGAACAGCACTGAATCACCAGACTTGAGAAAGGGTTATACCACACTGAAGCTGAATGTGCTCCACCTTTCCCTCTTCCCCTGTGTCTGAGCCTCAGGCAGCACAGAGGTCACTATCTTCTAGGAATATTTTGGCCATCCCTACTCATTCTTAGGAACTACGAGTTTCTAGGAAGTTTTTGAAAACTGAGTTTCTTTGTATGTTTCCCAAACTCATGTTAACTTTTTCCAGCATCCCAAAATAACGATTCTGAATGCATTTTTGCCACCTAGCAACTAAGTCCATGTTGCTTTTCCAATAAATTAATTGTAAAACTATTTTTTTTTCCCAGAGGGGAGTTTTTTGTTATGTTAATTAAAAAATAACCCATATCCTTTCCCCCCCCATTTAATATGGGTATGGATTCCGATATAATGAACCCATTATCCATGATTAACTGTTACAGTCTGAATCTTCATGTACTACCCAGTTTCTGTGAGGAATTGTACTAAGCAGAAGAAGTGAGAGCTTCAAAGTGCCTCTGTTGTGGCAAAAGAATTTTGCTTCCAAATATGGGAGCATATATATTTTGGCTATAACCCACTTCATTTCTATAGAGATCCAGAGATCATACTCTCTGGAGTACACTGACATGATGACGGTCGTTGTCCCCTGGCACAAGCTCGATAGAAAAAGACTGTCGTTGTTTCAGAGGGTCTTGAGGTGCAGAAAAATGGAAGCAACAGGCATACAGGGAAACAAAAGACAAAGATAAAACAAGGCTAGCTATTGTGAAAGTGTAGCTGCCCGACAGTAGCTGACATTGAGGATTCAAAGGGAAACCTCATGACATTTTATGACTTCAGGACTTGTAGCTGTTCATACATGAATAACACAGTTAAAAAAATTATTAACAAGTTAGAGAAACAGACTTTTCCAGGTTACTTCACTTCTGTGATATCCACAGAAAGTCTGTCAGAGCTCTTCTGCAGTCTACTAAAGTTTGGTAGGTCCCTAAAATCTGGGGAAAACAAGTGTCTCATGGCCTACTGTGATAAGTGATAAACTAGCATTTATGTCTGTGTTTTCTCTGCAGTTGTGGGGCTCTACTAATGGAGTATATGGATACATTAAAATTCATAATCTGGGAAAAGAATAGGTGAGGTTAATTTTACACATCTATGACACAGTGGGAAAAGACCTGCATGTCAGTTTAGTGGCTGGTTTGTGTGCTCTTGCACATACTGGAGATATAAAGAAAATAGAGCAGAAATCAGGAACAATGGAGGTGGGGCTGTGCTTCTTTGGAAATTTCTTCCTTAGAAAGTAGGTCAAGCAGCTCCTGTCACTGTGATGTTTTGTTTATGAGAGAAAGGACAAAATGAAAATAATTTACTAGCACTGCTTGAGAACTGTCACCATCTACTTCTTGACGGAGTACAGGTGGCAGTAAGTGGTGTGTTTGAGTACAAGTTAAATTATCAGTATTAATTAGCTGTCTGAGCTCTCAATCGTTTTTCCTCTGTGAGTCTTTTCTAGACATATCTTGTGGGTTATAGAAAATATAATCAAAGCAGTTGACTCTACTGTATGTATATTTACTTATATCTGTTTTATATCTACTTGTTCAAATGTGAAAACTTCTCTGATTAACTCTGCTTGGTTAATCTGGCATAAAGTGGTGGTGGTTTTCTCAACTTTTTTTGTGCTTCAACATGGAGATTTTATCATTTACTTTAATTTGAAAAGGAAAAGTAAAAATGTGTGGACTAATATCAACTCCTACAGGAGTGATTTTCAGGACTTTAAACAGGAGAAAGTGGCAGTGTATCAAACTTACAAAATAAATAAATTCATCAAATTGAGATCAAGTGGAATGTGTTGATATTTTTGAATTATTCAGTGATTCAGCTTTTTCTGTAGTAAAAGTCTGTAAATATGTTTCTTATAATTTGGTTTTTGAACAGTGTCTAATTGGATCTAGGTTAATGATCTTGTTAAATCAGGTCAGGAGAGCAGTTACTAACCTTAGTAACATGTTTTGGACTGTCTTGGTCAGTTGAAAATCAGTTTGGAAGTAACTTTTATTTGTGGAAATAAACTCTTCTCACATTACTTGCAGAAGGAATTACAGCAGTGTGTGGTGGGAAGTACGATACAACATCTGGCATTTACTTGTGTCTACATGTGCTGAAATCTCTTCCAGTCCCAGCACTGACAAAATGAAAGCTTTTGGTTTCACCATGGGTCAGCTATGATACTGACATGGTAGTTTCCTTTCCATAGCCCACCATCTCCTTGCTTTTCTTCAGGTGTTGGGACCATCTCTCTGCTGATGTGCCTGCCCAAAATGTGATCCCCCACTGCTGTGGCAGGTACAGCTGTGTCACATAGCAGAACAGAAAGCCAGTCCTGAGCTGCACAATGCCAGCATAGCTCAATGCCGTGCTACAACCAAAGAGTTTAAATGGTACCTTGAAGGTATGAGTTGTAGCCTGACTTTCTGCAGGAGTGCCTGGGCTGTGTCTCCCAGGCACTGGCAGGTGTAGTGCAGAAGGAATGTTGTCCAGACTTAGCACTGCTCTCCAGTGCAGCTCCCATCCCTCTGTTTGCCAGTAATACCTGTTTGCTTGTGTCCCTCGGTCCTCAGCTCATTCAGTGGTAACAGCAGAGTAGGTGTAAGTCTGATTGGGTTTGGGTTTGTTTCCTTTTTGTATTTACTGATTTGTCAAAATAATGATAAAATTGATGACCTAATGAGGTTTACAGTGGTCTTCAACATGAATAGAAATTTACCCCGTTTTTTTTTTATGGGCCTCTTCAATATTTGCTTAATTCTGACTAGGTTAAGTCTTTGCTTTATCTGTGTCCCTGCTTTTATATAGTCCATTTCAGTCACTATCACACTTGTTTCTTCTTGCTTATGAAAGAGATTGCAGGCTGTGTTTTTCCCCTTACTTATTTATGGATCATAACTGGTTATTGCTTTGTTTGCTTGCACTAGTTGCTTTTTGAACTTTGAAAAACTTTTTTTGGCATTTATTGAGGTTCTGATGCTGGTTTAGTGTGGGTTTGTGTTTTGGTTTTTTTCCCTTCTTTAATGAATGCCTCATTAAATGAAAGGGTAATTTTATAAACTATTTAAAAAAGTAGTTTAGGAGTTAGAAGGGAAGCTCTTAATCATTAGGGCACTTGGACTATGCAGCAACCTCTGAAATAAAAATAATCAATATATTAAATGGATCATATGACCCTTTGCTGTTGAGCACCTCAGTATCTGAAGGTCACCTTGCTAAATATGTATGTATACAATCAGCAGTTCCCAGGTGGCTTTTAGAAGCTTACCTGCTTCAGTAATTTATCAAAGACAAGTGAGACATGACGGTATAGCAATGTAACGGGACCGATGCGTTGGCAGCCAAGTCAAATCATGTCTGGAGAACATAATTATTTATCCATATGGGGCCCCCCTTAAAACAAACAAATACAAAACTTCCCAGCTGCAGCTCTTCTACAGAGCAGCCACTGGCATCAGGAAAAACAGAACGGATAGCATGGTACCTCAAACTGAGTCTTTTTCTACAGGCTGTCAGGGCTCAGTAAGCTAATCTGTTGTGTTGATGAGAACTGATAGAGTTAAGCACTGCAGGATAGGGCCAAGAAGGAAGTTATAAACAGAGGTCTCGAAGCACTGGGGAAGTGTGTTGAAATCAACCTTCTGAACAGTGTACATTGTAGCTGCCAGAGTGAAAGAAATGGCTGGCAATATTTCAGCTCCTGAAAGGTATGTTTCAAGAGTCTTGGCACCAAAAAAAAATGAACAGATATAGATGTTAAAAAGCAAGATGTTAAAATATATTAAATAAATGCTTTTTATTAAAACTTTGAAGTACTTTTGTATCTGACAAAGAACATTGACCAAAACGGTTGTTAAGCATTGCAACGGGCTGCCCAGGGAAGTGATGGAGTCACCAACCCTGGAGGTACTTAGAAGACATGTATGGATGGCACTTAGTGTCTTAGTTTAGTGATGAACTTGTCAGAGCTGGGTTAATGGTTGGACTTAATGATCAAAGAGGTCTTTTCCAAACTAAGAAATTCTTTAGATTTGGGGATGGTGGGTCTGTCTCCCCCTGGCTCAGGTAGTTGAGAGAAATCCTGTGTCCCAGAGGCTGGCATGAACTGTCACCTGGAGCCTGCTTCTCCAGCTTTTCCTTTCAGCTGCAAGACTCTGGGCTCCTCTATGCAGATACAAGAGGTCTGTGCAACCTGTGGCTCCAATGTGTCTTGTTTGATCTTTTCATCAAGGAGCCCAAAGCCTGGAACCAAGTTTCTCAATCACTGTTTCCCATCAAACCTGGTGAAACTAGTGAGGATTTCAGTGGGGGAAAAGGTGGGGGACATTGTTTACACTAGCAGTTACTGAAAAGCAAAAGCTTTTCTAATTAGACTTTTCCTTTCTTTTTAAAATTTAATTTTATTTTTTAATACAGTGATTTTGGAGAAGCTGAGGTGCTCTCAGCTGCAGTGGTGGAAGGGTTACAATTTTATGTGCCGCAAAATCAAGAACAGAATGTTGTTAAGCTCTTATCTTAAAATTCCTATTCTCTGAAGTTTTGAAATGTCGTTGATACAACAATTTGCTAAGATATGCTAGCACTGCTTTACAGAGCTGTGACATTTTGCATTATAAAATACTTCATGAAGCAAGGAGGTTATGTATTATCCTATCCCTCTAGGCTGATAACCAGAGTAGAGGTTGTCATTTAAGGTGCAGATTACAGTATGTTACAAAAATTATTTAAATTGTTTCTGAGGTGTTTGAGCAAGAGATATAAAATATGCTAACATTAATTTTGGATCTCAAAATTAAAAACAGATTTGTTTTCAAATAAAATTGCTGCATTATGTAACAGCCACATTTCAGAAAATTTGATCATATTAGAGTACAATAATAGTTCTTTTTTTTTCATCTGGAAGGTAAATAAATATTTAGATACATAAGTAAAAGTGGTCTTGATGTCTTTTCTTTTTTTTTTTTTAATCCTATCCTAGAAGCACTGAGTCTACAGAAATTTTCTGTACTCTACAAATTCAACCTTTTTTTTTTTGTCTGCAACTTGACACAGTGTAATTTTAACACTGAAATGTTAATAGCATTTTCAGGGGAATAATTCATACAGTTCTATTACTTATGTCACTGTGAAAAAGAAAGGAAATTTGCCAGACCTGGGTAGCTGTTAAAAGGTGGTGTAAGTTTGAATAACTTTGCGAAGGACACACGTATCCTTCGTGGTGCAGAACCCTGCCGGCTGGACAAGAATTGAGGATATGCTTCAGGTTTCAGTTTCTGCCTTTCTTTTTGGTTTTGGTGGCAGTGAATGATATTACTGAACTTTCTTTTGAATGCTTACAGTATTTTCTGCAAAATAATTTTTTCATGCTTGTCCAATTTAGGAGCCTCCCTGAGCCATGAGCAAGCTGAGAGACCTCTCTGACCCTATTAATATGTTGTAGAACAACTTGTCTACCAGGATGGATTTACCTGACCCAGGGAAATAATTGTGTTACTTTTAAATAATTTTGCTCTTGTTTTTAATACAGCTTCGCATTTGCAGACCATAATCCGACTCATTCTATACTGTGACTTTCCCTCTGAATTTCAGCAGAACTCATGTGTTTAAAATAAAATATGTGCCTAAGTGCTCTGGTGGCCAGGGGCCAAAGCACTCAACATGTTGGAGGGCTGAGCCTGCTGCTTTAATGTATAGTCTTCTCTAGCCCATGATAAATCAGGATTAACTCTATAGAAATAGTGTCACAGTTTTCTGTGGAAAATATCTCACTGCATGAAGGGTAGCTCAGGCTCCTAGGAAATACAAGCAACAGAAGCAATGCCAATGGTTTTTTAAATTTGTCATCAAGTGAGGTGCTTTTTGTGGCTAATGAATTAGTCAGTTAATTTTCTCATCAGCATGCTTGAGCTTGTTCTTGCTGTTGAACAGTCTTTTATCTTTTCATACGTTGTTGAAGGTGGCATTAACTTTGCCTTCTTTCTTGTTATAAGGGCTTTAAATGCCTTCACATTAATGAATGTAATTTGTGGTTTAATCTGTGCATAGCGTACATTATTGCTGCTGAGGAAGCAGAGGGAGTCAAGTGGGAGATCTCCATTCTGTCTTTTCTTGTCATTTACACCACGGAAGCATTAGAGGATCCTTATTATGCAAAGCAGTTTGTGTGGTTTTTTCGCATGGTAATAATGAAATAAAGTGGGATATACTTCAGACATGCATTTTGGCAGTTATTACTTGGTAACTAAGTCTTCAGTATGTCATTTCACACATATTCTATTTTTCTATTAATTTTTAAGAGGGAACTTTTTTTGTTTAGGGGATAATTGAAAGATAATCCTTTAAATTTTTTTTAGTACCTTTCACTAGAAAAAAAATCTGTGTTATTTTTTGTTCGATAAGATACCTAGAGACAGAAGGATGATGTTAAGGAGCGTATACTTAAATTTTGTTATTGATCACTGAACTCTTGGTGGCTGATTCTGTTGCGTAGTTGTCGAGTCTACTCTAGGTCAGCTTTTATTTTTCTTCTTTTCAGTCAGCTAGTTTTACATAAATCATTACACAGCATACTTAAGAAGCTGTTTTGAACTTTTGGGTTCCAGAGGATATTTCTCTCCTCATGCTTGGTTTCAACAGCCCGACTGGGCTGAACAATTTAGCCCCAGTGGTCAAAAATCTCCAGGGGAACATTTAAAATGCTACACATGCAAGTTTCAGGAATTGTGTTTACTGTCAGTAAAGCATGGAAAAGGAGCAAGTGGCTTTCCAGTCTCCTGAGGGGAATCTCTTGGCCTGTTGACAGAAGTGAAATTATGGATGTAGGACAAAAATAAAATGAAGTGTGTGGAACTGGTAAAGGTTAAAAATATGAAAGCCAAAACATATAAACAAAGGGCTGGTAGTGGGGCATGCTTGGGGCTGGAAGTTGCAGAATAGGACATAGTAGAAGGCCACAGCTGTATACCTATAGAATTTTGGGGATTTTCTCAGCAAAACTCAAAGAAAAAAAAAACAACAAACCAAAAGTCCTGCAGTTTCAACTGTGGTGATGGAGAGTTATAAATAATACTGGAAAAACACTAGCAATTCAGAGTGATTTGGAAAGGGTTCTCTGTAGGAGATGTGCACCTGGTTTTTGTTCTGTTTAGGGGACTATTTCCCTCCTGCTTCGACAATTATTGTTCAGTGAAATATTCCATAACTTCCAAAACTTCCATACAGTCAAACATTTTGGTTTCCTAAATTTGTTTTGCTACTGTAGCTGATAGATTGTCCTATTCCCTGCAAGCTAGCATGAAGTGGCTCAACACTTCTTTATTCCCCCCCACCTATAGCAGTTGGTTATTTCCAAGCAAGTTTAATTGTGTTTTTCTAGTCAAAACATATACTGGCATCTGTTAAGTGCAAAGTGCTTATGATGAATGAAAATAAACAGAGCGTACCGTTTCTGTCTTCAGATATTGTAGGTAGTGAAATAACAACTGTTAAGCCAGGTTTTCTGGTTTTTTTGTGTTCTCTGCGACATTTTCTACTTGCTAATCATGCCTGTTTCTCCTCAGCAACTCTGGAGCCCATTACTTGGCTTTTTCTTCCTCTGTTCCTTTTTTAGCAGAGATCAAATCCTTTCTATGTACAAATTTGTTTATTATTTTTATTTTCACTGAAATAGTGGGAAAAAAATAATGTATGAAAACTCCAAGGCTGTTGTGAGAAAACTTTTATCGTAGAGTGAAAAAAAAAAGATTTGAAAAGCAAAATAGTAGAGGAAATAAGCAGGTTTATTCCAGCAGCAAGTGTTGTTGCTTTGATTAATATCTGGGAAGAGTACTCCGATTGCTTGCTAGAAAATGTTTGCATTTTTCAAATGGGAAACAAAGTTTATGAAACTTCTTTAACTATGATGGAGATTAAGAGCTTTCTAACCAGCAAAATCTTAGGAGAGTTCCATAAATTGTGATGTGTGTTGTCTTGCAAGTTTGCAATAAAATATGCTTATGTAGAGCATAGCTCAATCTTCACTAATATATCTTTACCAAGTGGGTTATTACTGCCACTAGTCAAAGATTGCTCTGTTACAAGCCATTGTAATTCACTATAGTACTGTGGTTCTAAAATACATTTATTTCTCACTGAACTGTCCTCCAAAACCCTACAAGATATTTCTGGATACATGGCACTGTAGTAGTGATTTTACATATGATAATAAAATAATAAGCTTTTTTCATGATTTATTAATGTTCGTGATTTGAAAACTCAATATTTATTACCATTAAAGAAAATGTGGTTGAGAAAGAGTAAACTTATGTTTGTGGAAACAAGTAATCCTACAAAAGACTGATTAAGAGGATTGCCGAGTGCCTTCTTTTTATGGAGCATAATGATAGGCTTCAGATGTGTTTTTGCTGGGCTCCCTCTGAAGAAGCTCAGCATCCACAGAATAATGATGTCAGAAAGAATTTGTGTTTCCACTTGATTAACTCATGTCACTTTTGTCTGTTTTTCTGAATTTGATATTGAATCCTGCTAAATCCTTCCATTGCTCCATTCGTGTCTCAACCTGTTCTGTCAAATCATAGGGCATGATGCCTATGAAAGCATCTTGCTGAATGATCTTGAGCGTCTCTGGGTTTTTTCTGGTTAAAGCATGGAAGCATGCTGAGTGCAAGGAGGACAGGGCTGATGGCAGGAAAAGGCCTGTCCGTTGTAGGGAAGAGGGCCACCCCACAGATGATATCCCTCCTTGATGGTCACTGGGCAAAGCCTCTAGCTGTTTAGAAGGAGATTATGATACTGTGTGGCTACCTAAAGGCAATGTCATAGCCAGGATTCAGTTTTGCCTGTCCTGGAAAGATAGCTCATAATTCTGGGTACTTTGGGAAGGGCATTTGGTTTACTCTTTTCAACAAATCACACCATGAACTCTCTCCTGCACTTAGAATGATTTATTCTGAAATGGTACGAGCAAGGATTCCTCTGATAGCCACCCATCCAGGAGTGCTAGCAGTTGTAGTAGCCTGACTTTGCAATGAAAGTTAGAGAAATTTGTAAGAGGACTCGTCATTGCTTTATCAGAGCACTTCTGTAGGTGACAGTCCTTGTATGTCCAGCAATGGCTATAGGCCTGTTGCTTTTTTCTTATAGTGATTCTGGGTGTTCTACTCACGTCCAGAGGGAGAAGAGATATGGGTATGTGACAGAAAAGAGAAATCTTGTTTAAGATTTGGAATGATACTAGAGATGCAATTGTGAGGAGGTATTTCCATGAAGTTCGAGAGTCTGACTGAATGTGAACATTTAAGGAATTCACTCTCTATTTGGTCAAGTCCTTGTGCTGTGGTTATTTTACAGAGCTTTAAGCTTTTCCTTTTGTTTAATGAAATAGCACTAAAATCTAAACCAAAAGTAACCTTCCCTCCTCCCCCTCCAGTAAGTAAATAAATAAAAAAATCTACCCTTTATAATATTGTTCCAGACAGCACAAAAGGGAACAAAATGGTACTCAAAATTTCCTTTGTTTTCTGCAGGCTTCTGTGTTTTTGCATCTTTGATTCCCACTTCTCTATGAAGATAACAGGCATAAATGTTTCCTAAAAATGTATCAGCAGCTTATTCTGATCTCTATGTTTGGGATGTGTCTTCTACCAAGTGTTTGGGGGGGAAGTAGTAATTTTAATAATCTAAGTAATATTTCTCATGATATATCGCTTCAAAGAGAGGCAAAATCCCAATTACAGAGAAATAGATCTAATACCAGTTAAGGTCTAATAACATCTAGAATGAAACTATTTTATCCTTTGATAAGTTACCTGTAAATATTCACAAAGTTCTGTATCCTAATGTCATTTTCTGCTACAGAAGAGTAAGTACTGATGAAGTGATGAATCCTTATAAAGTCTTTTTATGGCATGCTATCTTTAATGAGAATCTTGCAGTCTCCAGCTGGGATCTGGATAATGTATTGCTTGTGACTAAGCATTATGGAAACTTTCAAATTTACTTAAGGTCTGAGAATTCAAAGCTTTTAACTCTGTATGTGATTGTTACGTTAGTTGATTATAGACAGAACTTGGACATCCAGCACAAAAATGTCCCAGCTCCTTGGTGAAGGATAGCTGAGAAAGGGAGAGCTTGGGCAGTTGTTGTCTGGAAGGAGGCATAGCAGGACTCCCGCCTCGCACTTGAACTTTCCATTTGTGTCAAGCAAGAAGGAAAATAGCTCAGGCCTCTTACAACTTGGAGTGTTGCAACAGAGAGGCTGTAGAGGAAACACTGGGAGTCTAGGAACTAATTACAGGAGCAGTTCTGCAGTCTGATCTGCAAAAAATGTGGAGGAGGAGAGATGCCATTATGCTTTGATACAAGTGAAAAGGAGTGAGAGAAAAGAATATTTGGCTCATTGAAACTCCTGCAGCTGAAAAGTCCCTGTCCTTGGAAACTGATTTGAATATAAAACAACACTCCATAACAATAATTCTCAAAAGAAAAGTTGGAGTAACTTAATAGACCATTTCTACTATAAAGCAAGGGAAAAACTGAGGGAGATGCAAAATTGCCATCCCAGGACAGAGGCGAAGTCTGTATACAAACCCTGGCTTAAAGTTTACTGTACCCTGAGATACCTTGGGCCAACCATGATTTGTTGCCAATCCATGGGTCCCTTCACCTCCTGAGGCTCTGCAGCCACCTGCTTTGGGCCACCCCACACTGCCCCAGGGTGCCACTGCCTCTTTTCCCCAGAGGCCCTGGGGCTCAGGAGTTGCTTGGCACAGCTGCTTTGTGTGTGGGGCTGAATGTATCCAGGAGAGGGCAAGAGAACTACAACCAATAAAAGGAACCTGGAGCCTGCTTTTCGCATGCTTATAGTAGAAAACAGTAACTTCTTGCCTCTCCTAACTCTGAAAAGTTGGGCTGACAGGTAGAAATGGTGCTCTCTCCCATCCTTTTTCCGTTCCTTACCTCTGCTGCAGTCCTTTTCATCAGTCAAAATCTTGCAACCATGCACTTAAAACATAAAGAGCAAAACTTTGTCATTTAACTCCTATTCAGTCTCCCTGCTCTATATTTTTTAGATTATATTAATAAGCAAATAGTCTCTTCCATGACATGCTTTCCTTTCCTCTTTGTGTTGTGTTATATGTGTAACTTTTCTTCCAAGCCTAGCTGTGATCTTCAGCAGGCTCTCTCTGGAATTCCAGAGATGAAAAGCCTATGCCAGGCAGCCAAGCACCATATCTGTCTTTCAGAAACAATTTCAATTGAAAAGGGAAAGTAGCTTTTCTCCTGCAGCCTGTGTATCAGCTCCTAAAACCCTTCCTCTTTGAGGCCTTTGCCTTTAATGTCATTGAGATTGTTAGTTGATTTCTGATGCCTATTCTATTAATCCATGCACTTTGTCACTTTTGTGGGGTGTCCAGGCACTTTTCTACTGTGATATCCAAGCTGACTTTCAGCTGGATGCCATCCCTGACTTTCATTTTTTTCTCTGTATACTTGTAGAGCTGTGCCAAACAGCTCAGATATTTTTATTGTAATTTAAGCGTAGAAGGGAGGATCCTGGTAGGATAGATCTAGAACAATCTTTGCGACAATTTATTCAGACATCCAGACACAGTGGTCCTGGATCTTTCTTTAAATAATTTTTTGAGTCAGTTGTTAAAATAAAATATTTTAATTTTTGTTTAAAACATTGGCTATTGTATTTTTGTGGATTTTTAAATTACTTTCTAGGCAATTAAGCATTATACTTTGTGTTGACTTTGTCTTCCATCATGTCAGTATTTTATTGGTTTTTATTGTGTTCTTACTAGTTGTATATGCAGTTTGGTTTGCTAGTGTAACAAGCTTTGACAGTGGTATACAAAAGATAATTAGTAACGTTTGCCCTTACAATTATTCATCTTGACTTGACTGTGATTATAAATCTGTGTAATAAAGGACATGTAGTAACAAAGAACCCTAGTCAGCAAGTCAGGAGGTACTCTCTGACCCTGAAAAGTGAATATGACTGAAACTCAGTAATACTTTCTGCATTGCACTAATAATATGCACCAGGATTCTTTTTAAGAAAAGAAAAATATGTTGACTTTTTGGTTGGCCAAGGTAATCTCAGAAGTACCCAAGCATACTCATCTTTTCTCCTGAGATGGCTTTCTGTCCTCCTAGGTGTGGATGTTACAAGAAATAATTCACCAAAACATTCTCTTTAGGCAATGACAATGAATTATAACATTGGACTGTTCAAAGTATTACATCTCTGATCCTGAAATGAGTGTACAGATGAATCAATAAAATGCTGGATCATATTAATAATTTATCATAGGGATAATTATTCAGGAAGTAAAAGGGACAGAGATGGTCACAGTCAACTTGCATCATTTCTGAGCATTAGGAGGTGTATTATATGTTTGATATGGGTTCTTAATGCTGCTTAGAAACTTGGTCTGTAACTATGCAGAACACTTCAGAGAACTATTAACACAGCCCATAGAACACTGAGAGACTAGTTGTTAAAGGTCTGAGCATCAGGGAGAAATAGTGCAAATTTAAAAGTTTTAATGTCATTTAACATTATCAATCAACCTTGTTAGTATCTTACACTTTTTCACCAGTACATTTTCTATTTCCAAAAATCATGTTTGGAGGATCAGAATACTGAGCACAGAACAAGATTCTTCTTTCTAGAAAGGTAGTACAGGCTTTCTGCTAGCTTCAACAGATCCAGATTTCATTCTGACATCTTTGTGCAGACTGAAAAATACTTTTCCCACACCCACTGGAAAACATTTGAGACTCCCCTTTCTCCCTGTTGTAGCTAGTTTTGAGCTTTAAACGTGGTGGTGATAAATCGAAATGAATATTAGCTAAGCATCATATTGTCCAACCTTTTTGGAAGCAAAGCATCTTGCACATTGTGTCTAAGCTAAATGCTGTCACTGAAATGACAGGATTGATTTTTCTTTTTTTTTTTTTTTTTTTTTTTGGAAGAAACTGTATAAACCAACCACTTTGCCTGTGTTTTTTTTTTTTTTTGATTGAACATATAAGATTAGGCTGACCAAGGCAGGTGAGGATAGTCTTTTAACTTTTTATTTTTAGATGCTTGTTCTTTTTTGATTGCCTATATAGTGAAAATAATTTATCTAGGGAAATTAGCCACAGTACCAAAATTAAGCTTATGTGGCAAGTCCCAGTCACTTAGTCTGTCCTTTCTCATTTCATATCAAAAAGCAGGCGGGTTAGTATCACTTACTTTTTCATTTTCATTACGGCTCATGTTTCCTAGTGTTCTGTGTCATGTTTTAAAATCAGTCACTGGAAGAAATATGCCCTAATTTCTTCAAGCCTTGCTGAAGCCTTGAGACTGAACTTAGGTTTTTCTTGCATGGAATTGAACTTGATACAATAGCAACAGTCAGCAGGCTGTCCAGGCACATTTTTGTCACAAGATCTCATTGGAGACCTGTTAATGATTTACTGGGGCAACCCTCCATCCTGCATGGAAAAGAGAACAAGGATGCATAATTACCTTCAGTTGTTGCCCATACACACTCTCACCTTTCTTTTCTGTAGGCTCCCTTCCCTTTCCTGGGTACTTCCAGCATATCACACCAAGTAGCTGTGCTGGGCTGCTCCAGAGGCTGGTGGCTGCGGACCATCAGAAGGTGAAGTGCTTATGGCTGGGTTATAAATCCTGACTGGTCCCATGCATCTCAGGGACTAAAGATGAATTTAAAACCAGGGTTTGTACCCAGACTTTTTCTCTATCCTGGACAGTGATTTTTCATCTCCCTTGTAATTCGCCCTACTACGTAGTAGAAATTCTCTATTAGTTTCCTCAGAATTTGCTTTTGAGAATTAATGCTTATGGAATGTTGTTAAATATGCAAAGAAGTACAAGACAAAGCTTTCTGTTACTTCCACTGCATGCCATCACCAGCCTTTTAATAGTTAATATAAACCATTTTCATTTGAGTGGCTTTTGTTTCTTTGAGAAGAAAGTTTATTGTATCTTCCCAAAGAGGTTAGGAAGTCAGGGTTATTGTCACAAACTTTTTTAAAAATTTTTGGCTTAAAGGATGAAAGCTTCATCTTATGTAGAGAGATTTTAATGTAGATAAGCAGACTTTTGGAGTATAATAGACATTTAAAGTGAGATTTAAAAATGCTTTACCACTATAAAGAGCTGCTCTGATGGAATCATGAAAATATGGGGTGGGGAGAATCCCTCCTCTTTCATATAATGTGAAAGACTGAGCTATTTACATGTATTTTATAAGAAATAATTTAATTTGTCACTGTAAGTAATGTTTCCTTAGACGTATAATAAAGCAGTCTCTTTGAAGAACAGGAATCAAAGCAGTTGGTTTGAAACTCTGTGCTCAGGGACATAAATGCTGACATACCTTGTTTAGGTTAGGCTGCATGGCCTCCTCTTAGCCAATCAGCATGGTAGGAGGGAGGATGTGTGCTGACCAGGGAAGAGTCCTTTTTCCATTTAAAATTCCCCAACCCCAAACTTCTCTCCCAAATGGACATCCCTTTGGGAGTCTGTGCTCATGGCTGAGTTTATTGTTAACAAAGACAAGGTTCATCCCCATTGACAGCTCTAAAAAAAGTCTCTCTTAGGCCTAAAGACAAGTGATGCATGTGCTCTCCTGAATGAGAGTGGAGGCTTCTGCGGTGGCTGCTCTCTGGGCTCACATTGAGTGGGGAGGTTTGGTCAGGAGGGGATAGGAAAACTGGGGAGGGGGAGGCACAGAAACCCTTTTATGCTGGCTCATGCGCTGCTTGCAGCACTCACTGCTCCATTGCTGGCACCAGCTATTTTGTGCCACACCACTTACCGATGTGTCTCTCTGGAGACACATCTTCATGCCCCTGGAGACAAATAACATTTCTAAGCTTTTTTTTTGTGCCCTCCCCCTCTTTCCCCCACCTTCCCTTTTTTGTTTGCTTTACGCTGTGAGCATGAAGCATTGTTGACAAAATTCTGCTGGATGGGAACCCAAACATATCATACAGGACAAGCTTTTGAAGAGATGAGAGCTTTCCTAATGTGGTAGTCAGGGGTAGTTTAAGGAAGTGACAGTTCTCTTTGATGTCCTGGGCTCCAAATATTTAAGGACAGTGTTGCAGAAAATGAATAGAAGGCCAGTAGTATTATACTTCATTCTGAAATCATTAGCTGTGTAAAGAAACTTTGAAACTCTAAGATTTAGGAAAGATAAATGTTCATGCCTCAGGAGAGAGATTATGAGTTCTAAGAAGCTGAAATCAGATCATCTAGTTCCTCCTCCCTCCTGTAAGCATGGACACCTTCCACTAGACCAGGTCGCTCACACCTCCATCCATGAACAGTTCCAGGGATGGAGCATCAACAACTTCTCTGAGCAACCTGTATCAGTGCCTCATCACTCTCACAGTGAAGAATTTCTTTCCAATATCTAATCTAAACCTACTCTCTCTCTGTTTAAAGTCATTCCCCCTTGTTCTGTCATTACATGCCCTGTAAAAGTCCCTGTCCATCTTTCTTGTAGGCTCCCTTTAGATACTGAAAGGCTGCTCTAAGGTCCCCCTGAAGCCTTCTCTTCTCCAGGCTAACGAACCACAACTCTTCCAGCCTTTCCTTGCAAGAGAGGCGCTTCAGCCCTCTGATCATCTTTGTGACCTTCCTTTGGACTCACTCCAGCTGGTCAACGTCTTTCTTGTGTTTGGAGCTCCAGACCTGGATGCAGTACTCCAGATGAGGTCTCACAAGAGCAGAGTAGAGGGGGAAAAAAATCACCTCCTTCAATATGCTGATCACTTCTCTTTTGGTGCAGCTCAGATTTCAGTTGGCTTTCTGGGCTGCAAGCACATGTTGCCAGGTCATGTTGAGTTTCTCATCCACTTATACCTTCTTGTCATTTTATCTTTTGTCCTGATTTAGTCAAGGACATGTCGTCTTTGGGTTGCTGGGAGGATTTCAATTAGAAACATATTGAACTGATTCACAGTAGTTGGAAATAATTGAAAACTACATTTTTGCAGTGATTTCTAAAGAAGGCAAGATGTTTACTGTTATGATCCCTCTCCATCTTCCCTGCCCTTCACAATAGGTATTTGAATGCTGAAAGCTAATGTCTGATGGATAGTATTTCAAATCCAGTTGTGTGCACTTCATCGCAACATTTTGCAATCTTTAGAAAACATTTTAGCAACTAATTTTGCAGTGGCTAATTTAGGAGGAAATGAGTTGAACAGAGGTGATGATTTCACCTACCAGTAGCTCTATAAAAGAAATACATTTTTATGGGAGTAACAAGGGTAACAAGGCTAGCCGAGTGTTGATGATAACCATCTCCATCTCTACTCTGTTTAACAGTCTTATTTCAGTGGGGTTCTACCAGTGTAATTCTGGGGTAGTGAAATGGGGAATCTGTCCCCAAGCACAGTTGGTTGTTCAAGCAGTTCTCTGCCTTCTCGTTCGTTACAAATGTACTATAACATCTACTTGGTGATGATGCTAATTAGAAAGTTTATTGGCTCCCTTCATGGGCTCTGTGTAGCACAATGAATTTTTCTGCTGTATGAAAGACCAAATCTTTGTAAGCACAGGCAACATATGAGTGTACATAGGGTTTCCTTGTGACCTATCCCAGCATTTTCCACAGATCATAGAATCACAGAATGGTTTGGGTTAGAAAGGTTCTTCAAAGACCACCTAGTCCAACTTCCTGCCATGAGCAGGGACAACTTTCACTAGGTCAGGTTGCTCAGAGCTCAGTCGAACCTGACTTTGAACATTTCGAATGATGTCTCATTCAAGAGCCTCTCAGGAGAGCAGGAGATGGAAGGACCCACTTGCCTGATAGACATCTTTGGAGTAAGCAGGGAAGAGATCATGATGGCTGGGCTTCACGAACAAAGATTTGGGAAGGGCTCTACCCACGTTTGTTGCAAGCGCGTTGGTGGCTTATGAGGCCAATACGAGATAGACACGTCCGGTTGCAAAAGGCACAGCAGAAAGACTCCTTAGGTGGTATATTCTGCAAGACATGATTCTTTCTGTATTGTCTTTTCTGCTCAAGGGTGATCCTGCGTGCTTTCTGAAAAACATCTGCAGCATTATAGATGGTGTGTCTCCAGGCCTCCCTATTGGAGGCCAGAGTAGACCAGTTATGATGATCAGTATGGCCAAGGCTGAGATGTTGTTCCAGGGAGTCCTTGTATCTTCTGTTCGGGGCTCCTCTCTTGCGGCAGCCGGTGGCAAGTTCACCATAAAGCCAGATCTTAGGGAGGCGGTGGTCCTTCATCCTGGAGACATGCTCTGCCCAACGCGCTGTGTTCTCATTAACATGGCCTCGATACTTGTGACTGCTTCTTGTTCTAGAACAGATGTATTGGTCACATAATCTGACCAGTGGATGTTTAGGACTGTGTGGAGACAGCGTTGATGGAAGCATTGTAGGAGACGCGGGTGGTGGCGGTAGATGACCCATGATTCAGATCTGTATAAGAGAGCAGACAGCACTGTGGCTCTGTAAACACTGATCTTTGTACTTTTCTTCAGGTGTTTATTACGCCATACTCTTTTATGAAGCTTTCTGAAAGTACTATATGCCTTTGCTAACCTGTTGTCTATCTCCCCGTCAATCTTACCATCCAAGGAGATGAGGCTACCTACGTAATTAAACTGCTGAACTGATTGGAGCTCTGATTGGCCAATGGTGATATGGGGATGAAGGAAGACTTCCTGAGGTGCTGCTGGTTGATAGAGAACTTCTGTCTTCTTTAAGCTGACTTCCAGCCCAAAGAGCTCAGCAGCATCTGCAAAGCAGGATGTTAAATGCTGCAGGGCTGCTTCTGTGTGGGCAACAAGGGCGGCGTCATCAGCATAAAGCAGCTCCCGGACAAGATGGTTTAAGGTCTTAGTGTGGGCCTTCAGTCGCCTTAGGTTGAAAAGGCTTCCATCAGTATGATATCGTATGTAGATACCGTCCTGATCATCAAGGTCTGCTGTGGCCCTTTGGAGCATCATGCTGACCTTCTACTATATCAGGGAAGAGAAAGGTAAATATAAAAGGATGTAGTAAAATCAAAACACCTCACTGTACTATTAGTGTTAGTTGTGGTCATCAAGCTATGGGCTATTCTGAGGTGCCTCCCTTTTGTTCTGATTTGTAATTTGATTTGGGAGCATGTCTGAGTAAGAACTTTGTACTGATCCAGGAGCTGCCTTCATTCACCGTAATAGTACCCATGAGATGTAGCTGAGTCACCAAGTTGGGTTATTTTTTCTAACGTACATCTGTGTTTTATTTAATTATAAAGTCCAGATCCTCCTGCTTTCTGTTACAGGCTTTTTATCTTACTCTGGTCATGTCAAAATCAATTTGTAATTCTGTGGTGTACACATGAAATTAGTTTTAATTTGCTATGTGTTTCCAAGGGTGACTGACATTTAATATTTTCTTCCGAGGGTCTCATTAGTACTGTGTACCCATAATCTATTCTATGGGTGTAATGACAGAGGGTAAGTGAGCTATTGAACAGCATCCATCTGTCCACTTAGCGAATGGCCAGAGGGAAATACAGGGAGAAAATAGATGGATAATTGCCAGCATTTGTGTATTTTGCAGCTTAGAAAAGTCAAATACAGTACTGTGGGTTTGCTGTGAGCTTCAAGGATTTTGGCCCTTCATGACCCAGAAGATGCTTCTTAGCAGTAATTTGTATGTGCCAAGTGATGAGGAAACATGGCAAAACCTGTAGAGGCAGAACTGATTTTCAAGCACAAGAGCAATTGCTGCACGGTCAAAGCAGCAATGTCTTTTGTGTCCCTAACTTCAATGTAGTGAAGCAAATTAACTTTAATCTAGCAACTGCCACCCCATCTTATATCTTACTGTAGTCCATATGTATGTATGTGGGGACATACCACTTATGGCCATTGGCTGGCTTTATTCTCACTGTCCTGTGAGTGACTTATCGCAGTCAGGGTTTTGAAGACCTGTATCCTTTGGTAAACCTTGTGTCAACAGAAGCTAGAGAAGAAAGATTATTTTTTCTTCTGTTTTTCACGTGGCCTCTGAAGTAGCTGTCTGCTTTGTCTCTAGGCTTTAATGAGCTTGGAGGAAGGGTGGTAAGATAATAAAACAAAAAATAATGCCCAGAAGGCAGGGAAAAGGCAAAGAGAGCAGCACACAGGAGAAGAAGCAAGAGGTGGAAGAGTCCATGAGAAAAAGAAACATAGCAGCAGTAGTGGCACAGTGTAGCACAAATGAAAATCAACTGGAAGTAGCATTTGTTTATGCCATCAGAAATATTATTAACAAAGGTCTATAAAGTTTTTAAGAAAACCTACCCGTTACTCATCTCCTTGGCTACATCTTTGCCCATGTTCTTTGCCCATGTTCTCACCCTGCAAGGATATCGTATGTATTACCAGTGCAATTTGAATTAATGAAATTGAGATCTACAGTGGTAATTTGTGAAGAAAGCATAAGTACTGTATTTGATATTCAAGGAATTATGGAGGAGTTTGTATTTGTCTCCAACTGAAATGAAATTTCCCTGTACTTATTAGCTATAAGCAACAATGTGGCAACTTCCATTTGAAGTTTATAGGATGTTTTGACTAAAAGTTTGAAGTTGATTGGTTGAAAGAGGCTTGATACTTAAACTTCATTTAATTTGTTCAGGGAGGGGCTACCACCTTCTTTTGTGTATTTAAATTGCTCTGTACAGTGGTATCCCCACTAACTTAACACATTGTGTTAAATTGAGAGCTTTTTCACTTTGTTAAAACATCATCTGGTGTGCTTATAAATTTATTGAATATTTTTCCATGAGTTTTACTAATAAGATGTAGTGAGTAATTTGCCTTATAATTTTAGTATCTGAAAATTACTTCATTGATGCATTTTGAAAGCCTTTGCTTCTCAACATAGTGACTAATATTGTTTGGTGATTTTTCCCTGGAAGAAAAATTTTTTCTGTATTACCTTATATTTTTATTAAAAATAGACTATTTTGATTGTTTTTATCTGGCAAATCAATGTTCACTAAAAGAACAGTGAATTCTATTAAATACAAAGTTATAATGGATTAGAAAAAGGCTTTCCTTGTGTCAACATAAACATTTACTTTAAAATATGTTGGGGTTGTTTTCAGTAATGGATCTTCTAACTGTGGAGTAGTACGTATAATCAGCATAAATACTGAAAAAGAAGGATATACTGGAAAAGAAGCAAAGAAAAATGCAATTAAGTGATTATGAGATAACAGAAACCTGTGTGAAAGTAGGTGAAGAGAATGATGACTTATTTATAAAGCAAAGTATTTCAAACCTAACTATCCTGGAAAATTCTTGAGATTTGTTATTTCAGGATATTCACTTTTATCACACTGTGACTTAATTTACATGAATTGTTTTGGTGATTTTGGTTTTGTATGTTTCTTTAGAGAAAAGAACAAAACCAAAAGAACCTGCAGAGTTGTTTTTTTTCTCTGACCTTTCATTCGATTCCTTTTAAAATTCTGTTTTGCTGTTCATATTGTTCTCCACCTCTGTCTGATAAAATTCCCCTATCTCACTCATTATTGCTAAGGTGCCTATCATAGTGATGCAAGAGTGGGACAGATGGTTAAGGCAGATGAAAGAGCAGATTGTACTGTTAGATTGCACAGTTATTTATGCCAGGGCAAAGGACAAGCAGGGGATTGCTTACCAGAACAACTGCTCTTATCTAGACATTTTACAGTGCTTTTGAAGCTTCATCTGCTGCTTGTAGTGTGTGTCATCACAGAACCTTTGACTTTCATCAGCTCATGTGACCTGTGGCGTAGTGCAACATTTTCTCATTTGCAGAAATGCTACTCTGCACTGCAGAGGGGTTGCCTCGATTTTTCTTATGTTTGATCCTGCTACGAATGCTTCCTTTTTTCATGTGCACTTCCATGTCCTTTTTTATAGAAAACTTTTTAAGTGATTTTTGGTTGGGTTTTTGTTGTTGTTATTGTTGTTTTGTTTTGTTTTATGCTGAATTCATGTAGAGCTTTTACTTAAATTGTAAAATTATATTAGCATTTATATTTAGATCCATGCATTCGTTTACATATTCTATAGAAAATACATTTAGATATGTAGTAAATAACTAGTAATAGTTGCATGCAAAATTTACCCTCAGTTTTTCTTATAACATTACAATAATTACTCAGTAGTAGCAAGCCATTACTTGTATCCATGTAAATATTAAAATGAACAAACCCAAAAAACCTCCCATACATTTGTCTGAATTTTTTTTAGCAACCAGTGAAAACTGCAAGAATTTGCCATATAAACATGCAACTTTTTCCAATATTTCTTCAATATTCTGCTCCATTTGTATAGGTATTAGTTTTACTTTATATATAAATATAAGATTTATATTTTTATAATATTATATATTATAGCTTTATACTTTTAATAAATACAATTTGCAATGTTCTATTTATATAATTTATAATATTTATATTATAATGATATAATATGTCTTTATGTTAAGAGGTGACTTTGTGTCAGGAGATTATTTAAAAGAAAGTGAAAGAACAGTTAAAAATATGGGTCTTGTATTCCTGTTCAGATGCTTGTAAAACAAAAGCAAGGACTTATGCCTCTTCCTTTTCTCGGCTTAAAGAATAGGCTAGGCTTTTTGACCTATCTCATTTGCTAATCAGTCACACTCAGCTCCTCTTATGCCTCACATAAGAAAATTATATGGAGGTAGAAGGTTCAGTATTGTGTTAGAATCATCTTTCTATATGAGAAATCACGTTTTTCATGTAGCTGGTTTGATTGCATGTAGCAATTGACCATCTTTATGTGTAGCTGCCCCCCATTTATATTAATGACATATGAAAGTAGAAAAGAAAAACAACAAAAATGTATTCTTGACATTCAGAAGTTAAAATTTTCTTTTCCTTATCTATGTGCAGTAATTTTATAAGAATGTATTCTCTCTCAAAAACAAGAAATGCCAGTATTGATATCAGCTTATTTTCCTTTTAGTCTCTCTAATGGTTTGTCTAAATTATTCTCCCAAATGGCCTAACCCTTTGGAAAAACATGTGAAAGGATGAGAGGATAGAAAGGGGGTGTCTGTCTTCAAATTTTGCTTTTCATATAGATAACTGAAATATTGTGGACAGTATATCAGTTACAGAAGAGTATGCTTTAGCTTTTATGCTTCTAAGCTTCTCCCATGCCTGAGCTGACTTTAATATAGTTTGGTCACTTTTCCCTGGACTTCCTGACCTGAACCAAGGCTGCTCACTGCATTTTAGCCTATCACAGCAATTATATCACTTCAGTGTTCAGCTAAGCTTGTCAGAACAGAAGCTTGTGCATGAACAGAAAAAAAAGAACAGAGATTTAAGACTCTTTAAACATATGTTTAACATATTCAACCTATTTGCTCATATTGAACATGTTAAGCATTGGCATCTGGCAAGGGGCATCAGACTGATTTTACAACTACCTTCTTTGGACTCTAGAGACAATTTGATCTTGCACATTCAGCAGAACTTGCCACTTCCAAAATTGGTGGCGCTGTTGGATATGCATCTGCAGTATGCGCTTGCATCCCAGAGAGCCAGGCATATTCTGGGCTGCATCAAAAGCAGCGTGACCAGAAGGTCAAAGGAGGTGATTCTCCCCCACTACTCCTCTACCTGGAGTGCTGCATCCAACTCTGGGATCCCCAGCAAAGGAAGGACATTGGCCTGTTGGAGTGAATCCAGAAGAGGACCACCAAGTTGATTAGAGAGATGGAGCACCTCTCCTATGAGGAAAATCTGGGAGAATTGAGATTATTCAGCCTGGAAGATAGGGGTGACCTAGTTGCAGCCTTCCAGTACCTAAAGGGGGCCTGCAAGAAATCTGGAAAGAGACTTTTTACAAGGGCATGAAGTGACAGGGTAATGAGGAATGGCTTTAAACTGAAAGTGGGCAAGTTTAGATAAGGTATCAGAAAGAAATTCTTTACTGTGAGGGTGGTGAGGCACTGGAACAGGTTGCCCAGAGAAATTGTGGATGCACCATTCCTGGAAGTGCTCAAGGCTGGGTCGAATAGAGCTCTGAGCAACCTGGTCTAGTGGAAGTTGTCCCTGCTTAGGTGCATGACCAGTTTTTGGTCAAAGAATGCACACCACTAAAATAAAGACACAGAGATTCTATCTTTTTAGCTTAAAATATTTTCTTCGTTTTTTCCTTCCAAGTTTTAGAAATAAGTAAAGAAGACTTATTATGTGCTGCCTTGCCAAAAAGGAGATCTTGTTTCAGTCGAACTGTCTTCCACTGAAGTGGATATTGGTCTTTTCTCATTGTTCCTCAAGTAGCTTTCAGTGGGTGAGTTTATACAAATATAAATTATTCGTATAGTCACATAACTGACACTGCAGCTCAACAGAGTCGAAAGCAAATATTAAATGTAGCACAGTCTATTATAGTAAATTCTACTGGGACTATGCATACAGATATCTTGTTTACATTTTCCTACAGAAGAATAATTGTAGGAGTAAGGTGGTTGACAGAAATGAACTGTGTCCTTTCAGTGGCTGTTGGACTACTGAGAGTTTTAGTTAAGTTCAGTAGTGCGCCTTTGGAGCAAATCTCATCTGCAGTTTTGTTGATGCTGTGAAGCCACCTTGATGCATGCAAAGTACACAGGTGGTGAAACTAAACTGGAAGAAAAACGCAGTTTAGAAGCCAAAATAATAAGTAAAAGACTTAGAGATTCTCTACATTTCGTGCATTGTAACCTCTTTTTCAAAATGTTACACTTCTGACTGAATCTCTCCACTGAGCGATGAAGCAGAAAACAGCTAGTATGCATCTGCAGTATTAGATTTGGTCCTGAAATAAGTCCAAAGTCAAATGCAGCACATATTCAGTGTTTCTAGGTGGTTATCAGCATATGAAATAGAGATTAAAAAACCAAAGCAGATAAAAAAGAAAGTGGGGGAGATACAAACCAAACAAACGTTAATATTAATCTAGTCTTCCTTACCTATGATTTGTGGTTTGTTGTGTTTTGGGGTTTTTTATGATGCTTGATAATATTTTTTTTTATGCTAATGTAGCAGAAAGCAGAATTAGCTTTTTCCTCTGTCCAAGCCATCTACTCTTTGATGAATGACTGTCAGAACTGATCTTGGTATGGAAAGCAAAAGGACTCTTATGGATTTTTTTTTTTTTTTGATTGATGGATTAATCATGTTAATATTAAGAATGTCCCATTATGAAGCCTTTCACTTTGGAAATATTCTGAAGCTGTAAAAATCTGTACGATTCTCGGTCTTTATTTCTAGGCCTTCAGAGAACTGATTTCTAGAAACAAACAAAAAATTATGAGACAATTTGAAATTCTTAAATGTTTCGTTATTCCCTTTATTCACTGCCATTATTTTAAAATTTTAGATTTATTTACTATGAAAACCAATTGTAGGAGCAATTGTTCCAAGCCTTGTTGTAAGAGAAATAACAATTGTAATTAGTCTTGAAGAATCTATATCTATTTGCAGACAACAAAACCTCTTATCTAAGTTTTGATATATAGAGGATTAAAAACTATAAAACCTCTTATTGGAGTTTTGATATAATATATTTAGGATTAGAAATATTTGTCGTCATGTTTTGTGGCCTCTTTATCAGCATTTGCTAAGGATGCATTATTGGGGTACAACTCCACAGTCTGGGCTTATTTTCAGACTACAGATTTAAAATACAAAAAGGTAAATCCTGCAGTGCTTAAATATATTAAATGTAAGTAAAAGAACTTGAAAAAGCAGATGAAATTCAGCAAGTCACTTGCTTCTATGGTCTAAATTTTACTTTATTTTGAAAAAAAATGCTATGTATTTGGGAAAGAAAGAAGTCAAAATACTTAAAGGAAGAATCTATGTAGAAGCTATGGCAACATTTTTTCTCTTTTCTGATGAGAAAGATACTGAGTAAGCAGAAGAGTGTATAAGGAGTATAAGATCATTTGGTACTTTTTATTTTCAAAAATTTAGTTGCAATAATGTGTATCTCACCTTTGAGGACTGACTAGAACACATATCTATTTAAACATTGTCTCAGGGTTATCTTATTTACGTTACAGACCAAAGACAAAATTCTCTGTCTGCTATTTTTGCAGAACAGTTGTAAATGGGGGCAGAGAATATGTGTGCTTCTGCTTATCAATTCTGACCTTTCTAAAATTTTAAAGCTGATGAAATTTCCCGAAAAGCATTTATATGAACTAATTAGGTGACATTTATGTGAACTAAAGGTGACATTTAGATATGACATGATAAAGGATATTTCCAAAACCTCCTTAATTTATGTTGCAAACCTGCTAATATTTTCATTTGTGTCTCTATAGGTAGTGTGGGAAGATCCTGAAATAGGTTCCAGTTTGTATTGGGTTTCTATATATATTTATTCAGTGGGCTTCCTCAGAATTTACATTAGTCTGACATTATCCAGAACGAATTTCAGTCTCCAAAAGATCCCAGGCAGAACTCCAAACTCTTCCCTTTGAACTCTTGAGATGATGTAAACTCACTGACTTCCATGAAGTCAATACAAATTTATATTCTGTCTTTTTGACTTCTGAGTGAAGATTTTTTTAATATGTAAGAGTATATGTCATATCTAGCTGTTAGATGTAAGTATACAATATATACTGCAGAGCCTTTCATCTTAATTCAGTGTAGTCAGTAGTGGGTGTGACAATGAGGTGTTTGTTGTAAAGAGATCAATAAATAAACAGTACCAACTCACCATGGGCTTCCTTTGCTCTGGTGTGGCAGCAGCAGAAATGGTCTGGCATCTTGGGGCTCCTCATTTGCTGTTTCTTGCCCGTCATCCTCTTTGCCCCACTGGCTCTCTGCAGGGGCTCCTAGTGGCTTTGCTAAAAGTTGGGCTGAACATAAAACACAGCTTGGCTAAGTTTTATTAGAGTGTACTTTCTGGCCAATGGTAATAAAACTAAAGTGCGTGAAAATGGGAGAAAAGAGGAACGGACAAAGTACGTGTAAATCATACTATAAGTGAAGATCACCTGTCATTCTCAAGCAGTTTATTCTGTTTTGGAAAAGCAATGCCAATATTAAAGATACCAGATGATGACAACTGATTTATACTGTAACTTTTATGATATCTTTACATCCTGTATGAGTACTTAGAAGAACTGATATGAAATATATGAATTCTCTTCTTTGGTTCATTTTAAGTTCAGAAAAATAGAAAGAGCTGTCATTTCAAAGAAATACTTCTTCAGTCCAGAGATATGCTGAGAGCACAGCATATGTCCTATCAAAGGGGTAATCCCACATACTTGTCTGTGTATGTCAAGTGTTTTCAAATATATAACTGACTTTTGCACCCGTTCCCAAAGCTTGCATCTCTTCTGATCTTGTCTGGCTTTCCTTTTGTGTAACCAAACCAGTTACTGGTCATGGAGGGGGAACATGGAACAACTAGTGACAGCCCAGGGGTAATTGATCAGGTGCCCTCTTTAGTAGTTTGGGGAAGGGTGTAAACAGCAAAACAAAATCAGAAGGGAAAGGATGCTTTTGAGTCTTACTTCCTCTTACAGCATCAGGTTTTTCCAGCTCTAACAAAATGGAAAATTGGTTTTAGGGAGCATTTTATATAACAATGGTTTTTACATAACTCTCTTTGCTAACTTTTTTTATTGCTGAGATTACTCTTGTGACGTTCTTTGTGTCTTGGAGTTTTCTCATCACTAGTAGGAATTTTTGCATTCTCATACGTATGTAACCTTGAAGTACAATAGTACAAGTACAATGAAGAAATATTAGAACAGCAGTAAGAGCTTGAAATATAACCATCACTACATAGAAAGTCAGAGATAAGTGTGAATAATGGAGCTGGTAAATTCTTTACCCATACAGAAATGTCTAAATAATGAGGTGTTTTCAAACAAAGCCTTCAATTCCTATTAAATATGAGAATTCCATTGTCTATCTGGTTTTAAGGAATTATTCTCTGTCACCTCTTGCTTAGAGCTCTCTCTCCCTACGTCTTTCTGCCAGCAAATTGAAACTGGACACTGTTCAGTTTGGTTTGAGTTTGAGTTTTTGTTTTTTCCTTACAGGGAATTTCTCTCCCATTATCCGCTGTTGGCACAGCCAGCATACAAACAGTCAAGATGGCAAAGACAATAAAAAAAAGGTTTAGCTATTCTCCAATGCTTTATTTAATTGGAATGATACATGGCACAATTTAAATTGCACTGACATAGCTGCAGTCAAAGATGTTTTGCTAAGCATGGCTGACACACCAATGTTTAACGGACTAGATTTTATTTTGTTTGTCAGAAATGTGTGTTGTGCTTCAACAAAAGGCTCAAAGGATTTTGCCAGGATGTAGCCATGTGACTAAATGTTTTTCTCTGTTTAATACCTAAGCAGCTCTTGGTGCTTTTTTTTTTTTGTTTTGTTTTGTTTTCGATCTACATTCAGCTTGTGTAGCCTTGCCAACACAGAAGCTGCCAGCAACTCTGAATGTCCAAATTTTAATTTAGTTGAAGTGCAAAATAGCTGTTAATAATGATTTTTGGATTTGAGGAATTTAGCAAATTGTTTTAATGATCCATGCTAATTTACTGATTTTGCAACTTAATACGTTTAATTTTGCAAAACCTTAAAGAAGACACTAAAGTTAATTGGAACTGTGTTATATTTTCATGGATACCCCTTTTTTTAAGTGCACCAGAAATGAGAATGAATAGTTTTCTCATTACAAAAAAAATTTCTGTGATCTGATATTCTTCTTACCAATAATCATTATCAAGTATATGATTATGCGTGAGTTACATCTATAATATATATTATATTTCAGTTTGAGCTAAAAGAGGTTAAGATAATCATTGAATACAACAATAATCATCAAAGTACTGTATTTTAATTAGATTTTTGTGTAAAATAAACCAGTAGAACAAGGGGAATTCACTGAACTGCAATTTTTGTAACTGTTAGAAGTTATTAAAAATAGGTATTTAGAATGCATTTTATTTCTTAGGTAATGTATACCAATTAATTTGCTATTCTGAAAGTAATACTGCATTAATAAATACTTGTATCTAGTACAATTTGATAGATTAAAATTGCTTTAGCAACTGTGCTTCTTGTGAAAATATTAACCAAGCCATGTCGTTGATGTTTTTAAAAGCTTAATCCAGAGGCATATAGAAGATTTGTTGGAACACTGAGGGGATGTACAGAAGTACTTTCCATCTACAGTTACACTCAGAAGCAGCCAAGAACCAGTTCAGCTCTTAAACCGAGTTTTTTACTTGCTCTGATGTAACGGTTATGCTGGTTTCAAATCCTAAGAGTAAGATATGGACTTGAATCCATATATTCAGGGAGCCAGGGTTGTTTAGCCTGGAGAAAAGGAGTCTTAGGGGTGACGTTATCGCTCTCTACAGATACCTGAAAGGAGGTTGTAGCCAGATGGGGGTTGACCTCTTTTCCCATCCTTCTCTCATCCTAGTGACAGGATGAGAGGACATAGTCTCATGCTGTGCCAGGGGAGGTTCAACTTGGACATCAGAAGGAATTTCTTCACAGAAAGGGTTGTTAAACATTGTGATGGACTGTGGTGGAGTACCATCCCTGGTGGTGTTCAAGAAATGACGTGGCACTTAGTAGTCTAGTTGACAAGGTGGTGGTTAATCAAAGGTTGGACTCGATGATCTTAGAGGTCTTTTCCAGCCTAAATTATTCTGTCATTCTGGGACTAGAAATTTCACAACCAGCCATTTAAGGCAAGGCTTGGCAGATTTCTGGTGGAGAAGGGGGGGGGAGAGGGAAGAAGTATATGTACAGTATTGCTGATGTAGTCACTGTGTTATCTTTATGTCCTTTTAAAATGATGAAAGAGAGGCAGAGAAAATGGCAATAGAATTTAAGGTAATGTCAAGATTTTAACATACTTGTTAATGTGATTCCTGGCAATATTCTTCCACATGGAAGTAATGCATGCAGTCCAATCTTGTGGCAATAACAAGACACAAAAATCTTATCTTTTAACACAGCAATCTACCGTTAAGTATTGGTGTACAAAATGCATTACTTTAAAATAAGTTTATTCTGTTAGATTATTTTCAAAGAGTAGATGGGGTTTTGTACCCTCTTTGCTATCAAGCTTACTTGTCATTATCTATGTATATGAAACTCAAAGAAAAGCTTTTAAAACTCTTCTCAAAATGGAGATTTCTTCATGCATGCATATGGCATTCAACATTTCAGTCAGCCGTTACAGGTCAATGGGCCCAAGACTACATTTAGTGTCCACTAACAGTTGTTTAAGTGTTCAGCCTAAGACACGAAAAAACAGATTCACTAGAAATTTGAGAAATATTCCTGGTAAATTTTCAGAATAAATGTTCATGATGGCCTTCAGATACTGTCTTTCTAAATTTTAAAATGACACTGCATCAAATACAGTGCTTCACATTTTGGTTCAAAAACTCTTATACCTTCTGGCAAAGTCATAGATGTGGTGTTGTTTATTGATTTAAAAAAGAGAATTGGCTTCTTCTGATTTGAAAGGAAGAGTTGGTTTACATTATGTTGGTCTGGGAATCATCATACATAAATTATTTTCCCAGTTATAAAACTTGTCCATTATACTTCTTATGGAAATTTTCCTGGTGAAGCCCACATAAGGTCAGGTGTTTAATAATCCAGGTGAAATATATCTGTAGTTTATGAACATAGAGTTCTCTTTTAACTGGTGGTGCTTCTGGCTCATCCTGGGACTCTTGACTGGATTCTCTTCTGTATTTAATCATGAACATTAATTAGACAATTGTTATCTGTTTCCTAGATATTTCCATCTTCTGTGGATATGATGATTCTGCAGTGTCAATATGAGTTATTAACAATAGTTAATAACAATTAACAATAGTTAATAAGTGTGCCAATAATAAAGTTGCTTCTATAGCAAACATGGGACAGATCTTCTGAGTGAGCTGATTCTGCTTTGTTTCCTAACTGTGCAGTCTCAGTTCCTGCAGAGGTAGATGGTGAACTTTAAGAACTCTGAATAATTCATTTGTCTCCAGTAACGTGTAAAAAGGCAAGGATACTTTGGTCTCAGCAGCACCAACTTCAAAGAAGTATTACTTTTGGATTTCACAATAAAGATATCCAGCTATGCTGAAGTCAGGTATTTTCTGACTGTCATCCATTCCTGTGTTACCACAGAACTGTTTGCGCAGCTATGTGCTTGAATAGATTGGAAAACTGATGGATTTTTTTCCTTGAGAGGTAGAAAAATTGGGAAAGGAAATTACCAAAAGATTGTCTAATGTTTTATATCATAAACTGTAGTTCAAATTCTTCTATAGGCATCCAGAGAGATTGCTTATGCATTATAATCTCCATTTGACAAAAGTGAAATTAGTTACAAGATTTAAAGCATCATTCAGAAGCGTTTTGCAGTTAGGTCTAGAATAGAATGTGTGAAGTTAAAAACTAGTTAAATACTGTGAACATGTTTCTCCTGATACAAAGATGTAACCTCTACATTGTGAGTAACTGCTGCAGCCATTTAATAGTAAAACTGCTGTTAAACAAAACTGACAGAAAACTTGTTCCAGACATGGAATAGTACCAGCAAAAGTGAATTAAACCCTTTGAAGCTTTGTAGTGCTCATAAAAATGTTAATACCTTGAGTACTACCAATTACCACTTTATTTTACAAAGACTAAAAAAAATAAAATGTTCCATTATTAAAGAGAGATCTTTCTAACTTCAGTATCTCAAGCTGTATTTTCATAATCATTAGTAATTGATCTATGCCCTACAGGATTACCCAGAAATACCGATATAATCTGCACCAAAAGGAGGCAGAAGTCTTTTGTTTGCTTCTGTTCAGATTTTTCAACCTGTGTGTTAAGGAGCTTCTACCACCTTTTATTCTTCTGTACATAACAGTACATCAGAACAGTACAGCCGGTATGTAGGAGCAAAGAGAAACACGTAGAAGTGAAAGCAGAAGATTAAACATACCAGTTTAAGGCATTTCTAGCCCAGAAATGAGCTTCTCACAACTTGTGGAGTCAGATGCTTAGCAAAAGTCGATGTCAGACACGTAGCTCTGAGGGTGCCAACTGAGAGTGCTGCATGAAAAGAGAAAAATAATAAAAGAGAAAAATAGTTAATGGCTGCTGCAGTGGAGTACAGGCTTGGTGCGAAGGCAAGATGTGTCAGTGCTGTGTATTTCTCAGGTTCATTTCAATAATTCGCCGTCATCTGTTATAACTGGCATTTGCCTGTTGATCTCACTTCAGAAAGCAAGTTACAGTCATGCCTTTTTCCTGCAAAGTTCAACTGATACATGTACAGGGGGAATAAAGCTTTTTTCCTAAAATATTTGAAATGGATTGGAAAGCTGATGCAAACAATTAAAGATCAATTAATTTATATAAAATCAATCCCAGCAATAGTATTAACTGACTATCAAATTATCAGTAACAGTATATCAATTTTCAATTGCAATTACTTACTTGTATCTTTTGGTTAAATGCTTTAATCTGCTTTAAATGCAAAAAATTCAGTCCACTGATATCAAGTGGACTTGGCTGTGTCAAAACAAAATTTCTCACATACACTTCTTATATTCTCAAAGTGTGTTAATTTAGTTACTTTGTAATTTCAGTGTTTGGATGTCATTTTTTTCCCTGGAACTAGTGCTGGAGATAAATGCAAACAATGAGCACTTTTTGCACAGGATTTGCCTTGCTGCTTACACTAGATACGGTTGGAAAAAGGTTGTTTCATTTTGTTATAAGAGATTTAATTGCATGTAGTGGATGACATGGCTTAAAACAAGAAGAGAAATGTGAGAAGACTGTCAAAAAAAGTTGTCAGCTAGGTGGTCATAGCTTTCTACTGTTTTCTGATTCTTCAGCAAGTTCTTTTTTCAGACTGACCCTTATAACTTGCTTTGGAAGAAGTCTCCTCAGGCGTTTTAATGACACTTTGTAGTTCTTTCTGATCTGCTTGGATGTTTTGGTTTTGCTGAAGAGCCTTTCCTTTGCCAAATATACTAATTCCTATATCTAAATTTTTCTATGAATATATGAGAATTCTTGGAAAGTGAAATATTGTGTCAAGATTTAACATATTGTCATCTGAATAAGTAGATATATTCCCTGTAACTCAGATACCTTTATTATTAACTTTCCAAGCAAAGTTGGATTTTTTAAAATTTTTCTTTCTTCATTTTTTTTAACAGGTGTATGAAAGCAAATAGTATATCTAGTTTCTATTCAAGTGTTACATTAGAAAACATTAGTAATCTGTAAATATCCCTGAATAAATTTATTAGTTCTCGGACTTGCTTTTCTTTTTCCTATGCTTATATGAACACTGATTCCCAGGGTTTTTCTTTACAGGCTTTCATAGTTGTAGTCCACAACTTACAGTGTGCCTCATCACCAGGTTCATGCTGTCCTTATCATACTTTATAAGGGACATATGCAGAAGTAAATAGCTCTAGCCTATACACTGAAAAAGTAAATTAGAGCAGAGGTAGTGCATTACCTTATCTTTCTCTCCTTGGCACTGTTAGGGCAACTTTTTGTGAAATAGGTCCACGTTCTAAGTGTCCTACTCCCTACTTGAAGACAAAGGAAGTCTCAGCTCTGCTCATGTTCCGTTGGACACAGTGGTGATGCATCTTTGTGACCTGACTGAGTTACAAGCCACTTTTTGCTCTTCTGATAGTATCTGGCAGTGAAAACTGCCTGGGGATGAAAGTGAAATATTTTTTTTTTTCTCATTTTGAGATTGCTGTTTTCATGATGTTTACTTGCCTCTGCTTCCACCTTTGCTGTCCTTCAAAATCCCTGTGCAAAGTCCCACTCAGAATACAGAAGTTAAATGTATAAATCAACAAAATGAACTGTGACAAAAGAATTCCTAACACACCTTTTAAACATCTTAAACTTCCAAACTACTATGGCACTGGTGTAGGAGTTCAGATGCTCCTTGTTGCTGAAAAAAAGATTATCAAAAGGGCACTCAAGAAATTACTAAAGAGAGAAATGGCTCGAAGAATCAAGATCTAATGGGAAGAAGGAAAAGCGATAGGGAACATCTTGGTAACGCGGAAAGACAGAAGAGAAGGATATGAAAACAAAAAAGAAATTATTTAGAGGCTAAAGGGTGCTTACAGCACTCACAAAAAACATAATGCTGCAGATCAGGAAAACATAAGTTGACTGAAATTGTGTTTACAAAGATGGAAGGGAAAGTAAGTCAAAGAGCAAAAGAAGAATGAAAGAACATGTAGACTTCATTATTGCAGGTTTTTTATACATCATAATCTAGTTTCTCCTTTTCAAATGTAACATAAAGTTTGATGTAGTCAGGTTCAGACCAAAAGCTGCTTGCTTTTCTCTTCAAAATGTTTTTGAATATTATATCCTACTTAATTTTTTTAAGGAAAAGGAAGTATTGTTGCTACCTTGCCTTACAATGGTGGGCTAGGCAGAAACTGGGTTGGTCATGGGTTTGGTGTGAGCATCCTCAGGGGAGAAACTCACTTTAAAAAGTGTGCTAAAAAATAACCAAAGAGAAGAAAAAGCAGAGAGTTGCAGAGAGAAAACATTGGATCTGAAATCAAATTACATCAATTATAGCGCATATAGAAATAACCTATGTTTTGTGTTGACTCCTGTACAAAAATTAGAGAGCCTTTTTTTTTTCTTCTCCCATGCATTTTAAAATATTCATTTTGTTTATATATCTTCTGGACTACTTCAGCTATCTCTTTAGAAAACACTGTCCTTTTCCATTACTTATGTTGTTTTATGACTTCTTATGCTACTTTAGGAAAAAAAAGAAAAAAAAAGACCCCAAAAAGAAACCCACAAGAACAAAAAACGCACTAAAAATTCTGTTCTAAAAAAATCCTGTCATTGAGTAAAATGCTCTGCGTTTTAGACTGCCATAACTCTTGAGCCTGGCTAGTAACACTATTCTTTCATCTTATCTTGTCAGAGCTGGAGTAAGATTTGATAAATATGTCAAGGTAGTCTTTAAGCTGCCAGTATTTAATGATCATCCCAGGGATGTTTGGAACAAGAAAGATTCCAAAGAAATTGTCATCCTTTGTAGGAAAATACTTGTAAATGATCCTGTATATTACTTTTTATTAGATTAAGTATATAAGCAGAAAACTTTTTTAGATCCAAAACTTTGTTTGCTTTGAAGTCACAATTCAAAGGGAAAGTTATCTGATTGTTTTAGAAATGAGTAGTAAAATATTGACGAAAATGCTGGTTCAAGAACAGTGCATGGGTTTTGGGCTGTCTCTTCATCTGAGCTCCATGTATATCTTTGAGAACTTGTAACAAGACAAATTCTCCAAGACAAAGTTCTTATAGTTAATGAATTTAAAGTAAGTTTATGCAAATTGCTTATTTTGGATCTGTGAACTGTAGAATTTGGTTGCAGTTCCCTAGAAATACACTTATTTTAGGTTTCGGCAAATCTTATGAAATAGGCAAAAACTGAAGATAATATAGTTTAAGTCTCTTTTTAAATACATATACACATTTATAGGTATTAGTTCTGATAGTTGAGCAAAAAATTGTCTAGAATTTTGAAAATATGTTGTCAATCTGTTTCACTACTTGTTTACTACCTGCTTATATACAAGCTAAGCAGTCTTGTGAACAGTATAGATATGTATCCTCAGGCTTAAGGGAAAGAAAAATACCCTGTTAATTATGTAAAATAAAACACAAGAGTAATGCAAATGAGAAATAAATTGTTCCCATCACACTTACCATCCCAGGTGTTCATAATGCCGCAGAACTTAGCTGTGATAATAAGCAAGTTAAGTTTACGTTATTGCAAAAATATGTAACAAATTGACAAGATTAAAAGACAAACAAACAACAAAACAAATGTGTGTTTACTTTGCTAATATGTGTTTAGATTTAGATACAAATATGCTGTCCATCATTTTTTATCTGTTAATATTCATCTCTTACTTCATACACACTTGTAAATCATTTGATCAGGATACAACTCTGCAGGGATTGCCAGCTATTCTATCCTATCAGATGGTTCCTCCACATTTTTTCATTCTTGGATGGCAATCACAGGATGCAAATGGCAAGCTCTTCCAAAATATTTTCTAACATCTGGCTTTTGATGGGCTTCTTAGACAGCTGGACTAGACACACTGGAAGAACTTCTGAGTTATTCTCATAATGAAGTGGTTTCTTGGCCTCTTAAATGTCGTGTCCTCTCCAAGTGCCCTTTGGATGTGAAATGATCTGCATGTTATGTATTGCCAAAGAGTCCAAAGATGCAGATTATTATACAGCTGGAAGCTGCAAATGTATGGTGTAAATTGAATATGCTGCATATCCACAAGGCATGTGGACAGTTCTGTTGTGATGGCTGCTGTGTTTCACATAGCATGTGAAAACCTCAAACGCATGACTTTTAGCAAATAATTCCACAAATTATTGGAGTAACGTGGCTCAAAAGTAGAGGCGAAGGGGAAAGAAAGTTTAGATAGTCTGACTTTAAATTGGAAGTGAAAATTTATGTGAGTTTTGCTAATTTTTCTATTTTTTTTCTGTTATCTATTCTTAGTCTGTAGTTCTGTATTACAAATAGATAACCAGGGCTGTTATATAACCTAGTGTGATTTCAGGCACCTTGAACGAGAATGTTTATCTATAAGTACAACTCAACGACATTTTTTTTTATGGCATGGAGTTTCTTGTGCTTAATATTCAAGATTGCAGAACATGTAGCAGACTAATATGTTAGCAATGGTAACAGGAAACTTGAAAATAGAGAACATATCTTTTTGTCAATTAAATTAAATTGTTGTTAGCTAACCACACAAGTGGACTTGACAGTTACTTGGAAAATAATTGGTTTTTGTCACTGATTATTGTCATAGATAATGAAGATTGTTCTTCTGATTAGTACTTGACTGAAAAAAAGAAAAATAAAAATAAAAGATAAGACTTGAAGAAGTTTAGATATCACATTTTAAAAAAAGTAATTAAAAAATGTAAGAATAAACCCCAAGCCACATCTCACTGATTTTTTTTTTCAAAATGCAGTATTTTTCTGCATAAATCAATACCCGATTACAGCTAAAACATGGAAAGCTCAAAAATCATTTCACCTTCAATAACCATATAAAACTAGAATACTTTTAATATCTGCTTGGGCTCTATTTGAAGAAATAATGTGAATTGAAAAGACTGCATATGGCTGCATTCTTTGAATTCCTTTAGCAATAAAAACAACTTTAGTAATCTACTTGTAATGAGGAACTGAGTTTTTATTGATGCAAGTGAAAAAGATGAAATCCAAGAATACATTAGGAGGAGTGGGACAATTTTTTTTCTTTCCCTGCTATAATGTTAGTGTTGTAAGATATGTCAACCTGAGGTAAGAATTTGCTACTTTTCTCATTGCTAAACCAGTAAAAGAACTTCTGTGTAATAGCAAATAAGGTTTTTCATGATTAAAATTCTTACAAAATTTCAGTTGGATACTTCTCTGGTCAGATGAAAAAAACACTCTTCAGAATTAGTTGAAATACTATGCAGAGATTAAATTTCTTTCCTTTTTTTTTTGTTTATTACTTTATTTGTATCTATATTTTACTCTTGATGTTATATTTGCTAAAAAGGGGTTTTTTGAGTCTTCTTGTATTTTGACTTTTATTTTTACAGGCACAGAATTCCCAAGTAGCTGATCTTCTCATCCTGTGTCTGGAAAATTAAATCTAAAGTTAGTAGATACAATTAATCTCGATATAAGAAACTTAGTGGTTCTCTGACAGAAAAAAAAATTAATTTCTTTTTAGAGAATGAGCTACAGTTCAGCATATTTTCTGGTATGATTTGCAGTGCAGTGTTCTGGAATGTACCACTGCAAAACATGTAGCAATCTTGCCATTTTACCAATTCTTCTAGGAGAATTCAGAAAACTAGTTTCTTAATCCAAGGGATAGAAATAGAATGGAGACTGTGTAGATCATGTACTATAAGTTAGCGGGAAGATGTTCTTAGGTTGAAGAAAGGCAAGGAAAGAGAAAGAAAGAAAAGTGTAGCCAGAAATTTCTCTGTTAGGCTTTGTTTTGTAGTACATGTGTGGTCCCTCTTTTTACTCTGGAACTAATCCTGGCTTGAGACTCACTAGTCTGTGTGAGGAGCCCGTGGGAACTGCTGTGCCATACAAACAGGTTGGCATCAAGACTTGCAGGGTGCTTGGTGCAGCAGCATTATTTCAGCAAAACCTAAGAATTCCTTTCAATAGTACAATGCAAATTCAGGATCACCTAAACTCTCTGGTCCTGCAGTATTTGGTTGTTTTTTGGTTGAGTTGTTTTTTGGTTTTCTTTTCTTTTCCTAAAAGCTTTTGCATCTAGGAGTGGGTAAGTATGAATGCTATGCATAGGTTTATTGCAAAATGTCATCAGCATCATCTTTTGGGAAGCAGTGACCTTGACTCTTCATCTTGAGCATGGTACATTTCAAAGTGGAACAGAGAGACTTCTTTCCTTGTTCTTTCCTTCTTTCCTTCTTCCTTTCAAGTTGAGCACTGGGTTGAGTAGAGTAGTTGGGTTGCAGCAGCTTTACTTAGTAATGGGGATTACTGTAAGGCAAGGATACGGGGCAATAACCTACCACTCCAGAGCACCAGAGTATGTTGATGGTGAGCTATTTTTCCGGTAATCTAACATGAAATATAGTGGTTTTAGTAATCTCAGACTTGTGAGAAGAAACGAGAGTAATGCTCAGGAATTTCTGTCCTATCATTCAGTAAGTACTGTTGCACCGTTAAAAAGACCAGAAGCAAACTGTGGAAGACAGTTGTTCAGAGTGGAGTTTCCCCCCTTCTCCCAAACAAGATGCATGTTTCTTCATTAGAGCTTGTTTCTGAGGAAAACAGCCACAGATTGGTTGCACATTAAATTGCTGGAGAGAGTATCATGAGTTTACCAAGTCGTTTCAGTGCTCAACAGTTCTGTAAAGATAGGTTTCTTTTAAGTAAAAGCCACTGTCAAAGTCATGACCATTATAAAATTCTATTCTGTGCACCAGAGCAAATCTCAGTCTCAGCTAACTCTGCTTTGAAATGCAGCTCACTTATATTTGTGAGTAAACAACCAACAGCTACTCCCTCTGCCTGATAAGATGATTCTACTTGATTGAAGGCTTATAAGCCCCACCTGGGAGCTTGCATTGCTGGACCTTACACTGCTTTTTTTCTCTTTTGGAGTGGTATGTTTTTAAGTAGGTGACATTTTTTACATCTGATGCATATATAAGTGTTTGAGGCATCAACACACTTTTCATAATTTCACATTGCTTCCTGAATTTACAGGGTTATTAAAATGTTCCCAATTGTTCCTTTTGTTTGCTGGACTGAGAAAGAGCTATACTCATACTGTGTAATAAATAATAATAGGGCCTTGAAAAGTTGACTTGTTTGAAGTTACATGGCAGGGAAAAAAGTTTTGTAGATGGAATTTATTTATTTCCTCCGAGGCTGTCCTTGAATATTACTAGCTATTAAAATATAACCACCCTGTGGTTTAAACTGATATTCCCATTAATTTAGCTCCCCATAAGAAAACTGTACTACTTAAAGGAATAGTTGACACCAGAAGCAGTTTTCAGCAGTGCTTTGCAAAACGTTCTTCCAGAACAGTACCAGTGTCGAGCAATTAAGTATGCTTACTTCTCTTTTTACATTATTTTTGCTTTGTGGGTGTTGACACTGGGATTCATTCATTGACTTAATGTGGAACAAGATTATGACCTTATTCCTGAACTGTAAAAAAGCACATACAGCCAATTTATTTTTTTCTTAAAAAAATAAAATAAAATATAGGAATATGTTAACGTTCAGAGTTGAAGGAGCTAGTGTTCCTGTCTGTAAGCATGAAGGGCATGAAGTACTGCCTTAATGCCTGTCAGAGGTAAGCTATGCTTTAACAAGGTTTACAGAGGAGGGGAAGATGTCTGTAGGACCAAGACCGCTATGCTGAAAGAAAGGTGGCATAGGTGGTGCTGAAAGGGTGATGATGTAGCTTTGTGCTCTCTGAATAACCTGGTCAATGCAAGGACAGTCTCTTTCCTGTGGATAAGGATGGTTAAGGGATGCATTATCTTTGGAACACGAAGCAAATTTGGAGCATATGTGCAGAGTAACAGCTTACTCTCCTTTCTGCTTCAGAGGTCAGTTCAGCAACGTCATCTTTAGTACAGTTCTTGGCAAAGAACAAACTGTTTAATTGTAAATCCTGATTTCTCCATTGACATATATTTACAAAGGTTGATGGTGTTATGATTTTCTGTCTGTCTAACTATATAAGATTAACTGTTCCTGTATATAACTTCAGACTCATTTTCTCATTATAGATACTTAATACTTAGGTTTCTGTTCATAAACATTGCTAATTAAGCAATAGCTAAACAAATCAGGTAGAGTTACAGGAATTACTTTTGTTGCTTTGGCAGACTTGATAAAAGCTTTAGAAGTTTAGCTTAGCAATCAATGAATTTCAGACCATTTTCAGATGACTATGAAGAGTGTGATATCTGCGGGCTTGGAAAATCTTCAGATCTTGACTGCATCACTGCTTTATAAGAAGGAAAAGGCTAGATTTTCATTAAGACTCTTGACTTAGTTTTGGGTGGAATCCAACTTGCCTAAAGTTACCTGTCTAGGTGTTGGATGTTTAATCTAAATCAGCCATTGCGCATTTTTGGATGATCCTGGTGAGAAGCTGCTGTGAAGGATGATTCACATCAGAATAAAGTAAGTAGTTAAGTTATGTGTTATCAACAGCCCTCTTTAGGGCATTTCTTACATCTCTGGGAAATTGAGCCATAGGGATATTGCTGAAGGAAAAGATGCAGTGTTTTTTAGAATTGATGCAGTTACCATTTTTGTACCACTGGAGTGGTATTATTCCTCCTGAAGTCAGTTAATTCAAAATTTACCCATAGTGACCCTTTTTTTGCAAGGAAAAAAAAAATGACACAATAAATCCTGTTGCTTACTCTGCATTGGCACTTTGTTCTGCTAATGTAAGACTGCTGTCTGAGCTCAGCCTTCAGTGTTTTCACTCTGGCTTTGGCTTTTTTTCCTCTTGCTGCATTTAGAAAAATAGCTGAACTTTCTGTCTCATTTTCTGTTATGTCAGCAAGATGCAGAATTTCTGTAATTACATTGTTAGCTTGTAATAAATCAGGACCTTACTTGACTTATGAACCCCATGAAGATGATCACAGAATGTTTGTCTGTAAAGTCTTTATTAAGTAATTTAAAATCTTATTCCAGTGAGAGCCTTGCTTGGGCTGATGGGGTGCTAATTGTATGTTGCTTTCCAGAGACAGCAAATATCCTAAGGCAATGCTGCTAAAGATCTTAATTGTCTCCATACATCCTCGTGTTCTTTAATGCCTCTAAATTAATTATGAATTTTAATATTAAGTCTTGGATTGCGTTATTTCAGCAGAAACATAAAGCTAATGTGATTGTGTACCATAGGAATGGAAGCACCTGTGTTTTTAAGGATTATTCCCCAACATTGCAATTATTCAGTAACTGTCTGGTTCAGAAGGTTCACAAAACATTTTGCTCAGAAATGAGGGCTGTTGCCAATAGCTTAAGTGCCTGTAGAAACAGAAAATATGCTAAATAAAACTTATTTGCAGCAAAAACACTGTATCTCATATTAAAGGGAAAGGCAATAATAAACAAAGTCAAACTCAATAGTCCCTGCCAATCTAACCTGGCTACTTTTCTTCCTACCTTCAGAATTCGTTATTGGCTTAAAGGCTATTTTATTTTATTATTTTATTTTATTTATGCTGGTTTTTATTTTTTTTTACAGAATCTTAAGTAGGTACCTGAAAACTGTAGTATTACTGCCAGCATTGGTTCACATTACTTTGAGATTGGTTTTGTATTGTTAACCTTTTCTTGAAGAGAAAAATGGTTTTCCGGTATACTTTCTCCTCAGCCTGTAGCAGGAAAGAGAATCCTCTCCCCAGTTTCAGAATCTTCTCAATTTTCTGAAATATTTAAAAATCTAAGTCACCTCTAGTCATATCATCTATCAAAAATCCCGTGTCATTTTCTTTACTTCCCAAAGCATCACTGTGAAAACTGTATATACACGAAAAATAGAATCACCATGCTTTAGGGAACATCAATTCTACTGCAAATGTATAGAAACAGCACTACTGCTCTTTACTTAAATTGAAATACAGAAGAAAACGTGCATAGGTAAAACCCATGGTTATTCCAGCTAGAAAATGTGGCTTGGGTTGCCATCAGTTCTTAAAAGAAACATGTACTTTTACATTTTGTCTAGATGACAGCACTTCCATTACTATGATGACCTGTGAAATCACAGAATAGCAAAGCACTGCTGCAACGCAGGAGTGATTATAGTGAAGCAGTCAGAAGTGCTTGCTCTTATGATATTGCTTGTGGAATTCAAAGCCTAGGGACAGTGCACAGACCTTCTGATCTGCATCAATTCTCTGTCCTGGTTCGGGTATAGGTCATGCTGCTACTTTCATAAATACATCCCATTAGAGCTAAATCTCATGTATCACTGAGTTTATATACTTCTGGAGTCGTTTACAGTGTCTTACTCATATTAACTGGTCTGAGTAAATGTATATCTGCAACAGATGTTGATTACTACTGCCCTTGGTAGTAATCAGTTCCAAGCTTTTTCTAATACGCAGAATTAAATAAATCCTGTGCAAAGCCAAACCTGTATTATTTGAGCAGAAGAGTTAAACCATGATAGGAAAACCACTGGCTTATTTCCCCTGCGCTGTCTGTCTAGTCTTAGTAAAGTGCTGGGATGATATAGTATACTTTGGAATTTTGGGAATCTGATTTGCTAAATAAATTCTGAAATTCATGACAGAATGTGACATGACACAAGGGTTTCATGCTAGGGGTTTTATCTTCCCATGTATCATTCTTTTTTTTTCCTTCCTCATCCCTTCTCCCCACCAGCTGAAAGCTGTTTAGCTTTTTGGTTTGTATAAACATTCAAACAAAATTCAGGATATTGATAAAGAAAGAAATAGCTGAGCTGCTTTTTCCAGGTTCTATACTGAAGTTCTGTATACTAATTCAATACAAAATTATAACAGATCTTTAACTTTAGCTGCACAGAAAACCACACTGCAAGTGATCTACAGAGGTTAACAGATTTTCAGACATGGGCAAAGGCATGTTCCAGTCCCAAAGTATACTTATGATATTCCCCCATAGGGAGTCAGGAGTGTTGTGCCACAGTGAACTTTTCTCTCAGATTTTGCTCCTCAGCCCTGATGTCTGTGTGGCTGTTCACAATAACAGAGAAAAACAGCAAGCAGGAAGCTGCATTCTTAACAATGAGAAAGTTAAAAGTCAAAATTAGCAGCTTTTCCTACACTGGTTTCTGTTATATTAGATGTTGCCGTAGTCTGTAACACACTATATATATTCAGTCCTGGGGCTGAAGTACAGTTAGGCTTTTATACAAAGAAGTGCTATTCCTTCCTGTTTTGCAATGAGACGTAAAATGGGCAACCTGCCCCTTTGAACACTGGCATCAAAGAGAGAAATGACTACCAGACCATGCAAAACTGTCCTTGCTGGGTAGCAGAAACCTCCCAATAAAGCCTGGGGTTGTGATCGACACCAATTCCTTGGGCATTTTGTACTGTATTAGTTCAGTGGGTTAGAGTGTGGCGCTAGTAATGCCACAGTTGCAGGTTTGATCCCTGTATGGGTCATTCACGTAAGGGTTTGACTTGATGATCCTTGTCTCAGTCCCTTCCAACTCAGAGTATTTTGTGATTCTCTGTGTAGCCTGTGGATGTTACTTTGGAACCCAGTCCATCCAAAAAGCAACTCTTCAGGGCACTGCTTCACGGACCAGAGCTGCTGAGTTGCTTTGGTGGTGGCACAGGGGAACAAAGTCAGAGTCTGTGGTCAGTGCATGGTATCTCCTCTCTGCCACTCCTTCTTTGTGATTCTTCCTGTTCCAGCCTTGAGTCTCCACAGGCTTCTGCCCTTCAGGGTGAACCTGCTCCAGCCTGTGCTCTCCCTGGGCCACAGGTTCTTCAGGGTATGGCCACCTGCTCCTGTATGGACTGTGTGGAATTGCTTCGTTCTTTTCTAAAGATGTTTTTTCTGAGGCAACACCAGTGCGGCTGCAGGGCTCATCCATGCCCTGCAGTGGGTACCTTGGAGCCAGCTGGAATAGGCTGTATCTGGCATGGCATCTCTCCTCACAGAGGGCCCTGCAGCATGAACATGAATTCCCAGAGCAGAGGTTTTACTGGAGGTTGTGTCAGCACTGCTAGGTTTGCTGCTGTCCCTGGGGCATGCAAGGCTTTCTTCCTTCCTGTCCCAGGGACTCTCTGGGTGCCTAGGAATAGCCACAGCCACAGGAGATGGTGTGGACACCTCTGTTGCAGTGTTCCAGGATCCTGCCCCCCATCATGGGAAGACACTTGCTCTACAAGAGCTGAAATTGAGGCTGGAGCTGGACAGGCACCCACATACCAGATTGTCAGCTCCACAGGGCTGTGCTGTGGGAAATGGCAGGTTTAGAGCCAGCGGTTGTATGGCCTTGGGCCACACCTTCATCCTGTGGCATTTTTAGAACGATTTCTGAGCTGTAAGGGTTTAAAATTATTTTTTAATTTAAAAAAAGAAGAAAAAAAATTCTTCAATTCTGCAAATAGATTTAGTGAAACGCCTTGGATAAAGAGGTTTAACTCCGTTAAGATGCAATTACAACTGTTCTTGGGTCTGTAGCTCTTGATTGTAGAGGGAGCTGGACATTTAACATTTCATTTGCCCGGAGACATAGTTTTATATGTTTGAATATAAAAGCTGCACTGAAGCCACTGTCTGGGTTCATCTGAGAGGTTATTAAAGGCTTGCATGTACATACTGTTAACTCTTGGTATAGAAGAGTGGATTTTGGTATGTGAGTGTGGGAGATAATTGCATCTCTTGCCAACAGCTTCTCTCTTCTCTGTGCTTATAAGCGTCTTCATTAATCCTATAAATTCTCATCAGAAGTTTCATTAGGACATTTGTTGGGTAATTTTGTATATCCTTGATAGAAACTGAAGTTTAGAAAGAAATTCATGATTACTGAGATTTTCCTTTACTGCCTGGCGGGCATAGTTAGTAAAGGCCAAATTACGAGCCATTTCCTACCTGGATACTCCAGTGATCAAGCACCACATCTCCATTAACAGACTTACCATCCCTTTTCAGGAAAGTCCGTCTGCTTCCAACTGATAAAACAGCATATCATTCACTGTGCCTTCAGCTGCCTCATATGATAATACAAAATTTACTCATGCTTTCCCACTTTCTCAGCTTTAACACCAGACGTGTATATTGTATGCATAAGTCACACACAAATATTTCTTCAAATGTTTAAATGTCTAATGTTTCAAGAGATTTATTTTTTCACCTCTGTTTAGAGTAATCAGAGAAACTGAAGAACACAGGAGACAGAAACATTTTCATCAGTTGTAGAGATTTGTGGAGAAAAGGCTGTCAGTAAGGTACTCATGAATATCTTGAAACTTTTGAGTAACTGTTAACAATGAAACCTCTATGTGGAAGAAACAGAACGGTATGTTCGCTCGGGACATCTTTTTCGATTAAGACTGCCTTCCATGAAGGGGGTATGTGTTTTTATCCCATAAAAAAAAAATTATATATATATAGTGGAGCCTAATCTCACTCTAAATGGCTGTATGGATCAGAATATTTATCGACTAAGCAGTGAATGAAAGGGATTTTTTAAAAACAGTTATTATGGATACCAAATTACGATCATGAGAAATGAACACTCAGGATTCATCAAAACAGATTTAGATATGCAGTGTAATGGGTGGTGGACATGAGATACTCCTAAAGCTAACTTCATCTCATCCTAGGGCCAGCAACTCAAATACATCAGCACTGTTGACTGGTCCTTTGGTGTGGCAGCTTTTCCTGTGTTGACTGTGCAGAGTTTGTACAGCTTAGGGGTAGATGCCTGTAACTGCAAAGATATCTAAAGTTCAGTGGGACTGATTCCTAAATTATTAATGCCAATAACTGTATACCAAATAGTGAGTTTCCTGGTTCGGTCTGTTTAACCATTATTATCTTCTAGTGTCATGTAAAATTATACATGACATTTAAAAACTTCAGTGTAAAAAAAAACTTTGTCAGAGATGCTAGAAGTCAAGCATCAGTGAGCACAAAAAGGAATAAAAATCTAAATCACTTTTCAAATTTTAAAAAACTTTTGTGGTTGTGTATCAGATACATAGAGAATTGAATAGGTATTGAAGAGCAGTTAGATTGAAGAACTCTCCTTTTTTTTCCTGATGTTTTCTTTTTTCCTAACAGCTTGCTCTACTGATTAATTCAGACACAGTAGTGCACTTACAAGATGATTTCTATGTGAACTGAACTGAGTTGAACAACTTTATGCTGAGCAGATCTGAGTATTTCCATAACAGCCATTCAACTTTGCCACTAAAACACTAAAGTCGCTATTAGAGAGTGAAACAAATGTGATTTGTCTAGGCTGAACAATTTTTGAGCTATGAGACTACCAAACTAAAATCATACCTGAAATGTTTGAATTTTGTTTCACCATACTTCTTCAAAATTCAAAACAACATGAAGGCTTCTAGTTATTCAGCGCCTAAAACAGAGTTGGCTAAGTCAGTACTATGAATTGATATCTCTTCACCAACAATATTGTCTTAATTCAGGATGTTAATCGTTAATTTTTATCTCTGTTAAACTGAATGAAAGAGGCATACAATTATTGTTTTCAGTCATTCTGAAAAACTAAAAGTTGACAAGTTGAACAAACTTGCGTGGTATTAAATTGTCCCAGCAAAGAACTCTGTTTTGAGCTAGGTATTGTATGTTTTCCTGTCATATCAGTGGAGAGGTACTTTTCTAGTGTATAAACATTGCAGTTACAGTCTCTTACCATCCAGCTTTGATCTTGTCTCGATCCAGAATGAACCTAACCTCTTTCTAATGACATCCAGTGAAAGAAGTGCAAGGTGGACACGCTTCTTCCTGCTTGCATACTTTTTAATGTCTGAAGTTTAAGAATCAAAATATTTTCTGCCCTTTAAGGTCCATTGGAAGTAGAAGCTGCAGAGCTGATATTGTAATATGCCTTTTTTCAGATTTTTTAGTCATCTTGATCATATTCATTAAACTATTAAAGCACCTTTTATCTATTTAGATACATCTATATGCATTTTTGAGGATGACAAATATGATGTGTAGTAGTGTTGATTTCAGCAAGAAAATACAAACTAAATACTAAGTCAAATTTTTGAGACTTTTTTTTTCCCTTTCAATAAGGCAAAAATTGCACAAAGTTAATTTAAAAAAAAACAACCCATGAGATCACCTTTATCTCTTGATATGCAATCATGTGAAATTTCTACCTTATTATGTATGAAGTTTTGTCAGTCTGTGGATTTTATTTCTCATAGTGAGGAACCTAATTCCTGTGAAACACTGGAACTCTTTTCTCAGTGCAGAATCAATGCATGCAGATTTATCTTCTCAAATAAGCAGAGCAGAAATTGCTGTATCCAGAATTTTGCTTCGTAACAAAAGTAGCTCTCCTGTTTAAAGGCCTTTTCTGACACTAAAGTCTCCAGTGAGTTTTTATCAAAAATAAATAAAAAGCTAAAGGCAGCACACAAATGTTATTCTTGTTTTAAATAGGGATTCTTATGAATATAGGAAAGGAACCATGCAAATCATACCATGTGATTTTCAGTTATGTACCTGGAACACTGAGCACCTGCCTGTCTGGACAGCAGCATCTTTTAAGGTATTATTATCACAGACATATTTGTAGTACCACAAATTTCAGTTTCCTACTCTTCATAGTGTGCCCATATGTGCAGAGCCTAACTCAAATTCCTTGATTTTGCTGCCCCCTAAACCATGCCCAAGCCAAAATCCTGCTAGGACCAGTCTCACAGTTTTGTAACACAGAAGGAGTACCAATGCCTAGAAGCACACCTCAAATTAAATTTTCCAGCACAGATGTAGTAATTGAGGTCAGAGATGGCTGATGTTTGCTTAAATAGGTCCAGAATTCATGCTGATAAGTGAGATGGTGTTTTGGGGGGTTTGTTGACATGGTTGCTTCAAATGGAGCTTGATGTTCTGCACTGTTCAAGCTGAATTATCCACTGGTTTTGATTACTGTTCATAAAGAGTAGAGTTTGTTAGCTTTGTAGCTGAATATACAAACAGCACAAGCTTATATGAAGCAACTTAGTTTGTCATAAATTAAGGCAATGAGTTCCAAAGCTCTGAGTCAGAACCTGCATTGTTAGGGGACTGAAACTGGATTATTGATATTAATAGCATAAAATTAAAATATGGTAGAAAATTACTGGGAAGAAATTTTTTTATTATTCAAGCTGTTTATATAGCTTGAAAAGATAATTTAATAATTAATTAGGTTATTACTAAATAAAAACATAATAACTTGATGAGAAGGAAATTATTAAAATTTGGTTTTAGTTGTCAGAAACTGCAATTCCTCAACTAAAAAGAGGGTCAACTAACTAAAAAGAGGCTTCTCTTTTCAATTGTTTTGCAGTCTTAAAAGTTTACAAGTGACTTAGCTGACTTTGATAAAATAGCAGACTTTTTAAAATTAATTTTCTACCCTGATAGTGTAAATGAGAAATGCTTTTCAACATTTATACCTTCTGTATAAAAAATAATGGAGCAATTAATTTTTAAAGCGTTTAAGTGTTTTTAAGTGTACTTCTCATTGTCGTTTCATGTTGTTGACGGTATGTAAGCATTCCACTAAGGACCTTTAGGGACCTCAATTAAACAAAAATTGCTACATACTGTTCAAATTGTTGTTTTACTACGTGACTGAGTTACTAGGGTGTAGATTCAGTGCTGCATCACTGGAGTGAGGTACTAAAATCAGAGCTATTCTTTTGAAAAGTCTGGAACCATCCTTCCTGAGCCAGAAGATTGAGCTCTCCCACCAAAGGCTCCACGATGTCTTTACAGAGGTCCTGTATCACTTTTCAGAGTGCAAACCCTTTTCGGGTTGGAGGCAGTTAAATAGTACACATGAGCTCCCTGGCTGCTCGTTGCCTATTTCTGAAAGTTTTGCTTTCTTTGCACTGTGACCCTCAGTGCAGACATGTTTCCTTGTGCTGAGCTCCCTGTGCATTGCCTATCTAGGAGCAGTGGCAGGAACAGAGTTTTAGAATAGCGGTGTAATGGCTAGGCCAAGAAATGCCTAGGAAAAGAAATGTTTCAGGAAGTGGATTTGGATCTAAACATAGTGTGGGGGTTTGACCCCAAAAATCCAATCTCCAAGCTCCCCCACAATTTGCCTCAACATGGAAGAGAAGTTTTCAGACAGGCACAACTCAGTACGAGGGAATTATATCAAAATTTATTACTAACACAATAAATACTATAGAAACTAAAAAGCAAATAAATACAGAGTGTTAATACAATTTCTACCACCCCTGGACCCTCCCACATCAGTTCAGGAGAAGTTTTCATGGTGATAGTTAAAGTCTCTCTCTCATTGGGGTAGCAGGGAAGGGACCTTTGAACCCCCACCAGTCCCTCAGCTTCTGCTGAGGTCTCCTCCTGGGCTACAAGGGAACACTTGCTTTATGAGGTCTTCATCACGAAAGTCCAGAGAGTCAGCTTTTGAATTCTTTCTCCCTGGTTCATGAAGGTTCTTCCCAGAGAGTAAGATGTTCACTCTCCCTCTCCAGGTTGCAGGGTTTCTGGGTCTTGCTTAGTCTTTTTACCCCAAATAGTTTTCACCGAAAGTCCTTACCCAGAAAAAGACTGCTTGGTTTGGCTTCTCTCTGTTACAGCTGCTGCAGCTTCTCAGTTTCCACGTGTCATGGGGAGGCATTCCTCCCCCTGCATTCTTCTTTCGGTTTTCGGCTGCCCTCGCCCAAACCTCACGTAGGGCCTCCTTCGAGCCTCTCAGCCCGTCTCCCGTTTTGCTTCAGTCTCAGCTCAAGGTCACTACCTCTCCCCTGCCATTATGGAGGGGAGAGGGTAGCAGCAAGACTGCTTCAGTTTCTCTCCTCTGCTTGGAGTTCTTCCAGCTGTGCACGATTGCAGCTGCTTCTCCAGGCTCCGGACCACCCCTCGGTCCATCTCTTGTTCAGCTCCAATGCCATGCCTACCTGCCGGGGCTAGCTAGCTCCAACTCCCTGGCTGGCCTCTCAAGTCCACGCCACTGCCTCTCCTGGGCAGTGGGGGGGGAAAAAACCCCCTAGCCTTTTGGCCACGGGCACTCGGTCCAGTTGTAATACTGTCCTGAGCTGCCCCGCAGCCCGGCTGAGGGGGAAGAGGGCCTGTCCCCCCCCCCCCTCCGCAAGGGGCCCGCAGGCCTCCCTCCTCTCACCTCATGGCTCCAAATCTCTCTCTCACACACTGCCAACAACTTCCTTCTGGCTGTTGTAATATCCTAATTTCACAGGGGCGAAAAACAACTCTGCTTGGTCCCTCGTCGGAAACTCTCCTGGAACCAACCAATTCCAGTCCCCCCGGGGTTGGGGGGGGGCAGCTCAAACCAAGACACATAGGTCTGGGCTGAGAGGGTATCAAAGGCTGTTCCTATGGAAGGGTTTGCCACACTGACACGTCCAGTTCTAATAATTCTTCTAATTAAGAATTGCTTGACATTGTTTGTAAGACAAAAAAATACATATTCTGGCCATATTTAATCTGATTTGCTTCCTTTCCTTTCATTGATTAAAATCTAGCCTCTCCTGTTCATTTGGTTTGGGGTGTTCAGATTCACTTCCACTCCAATGCACTGCACTTCCTGACTGTGCATGGATAGTGGAGGGAATGGCTATCTTCCAGGAGAGTGTTTTACCAGAGAACAGAGAGACCTTTGTGGTTGATAGTATATCAGAGCTATGTTAGAAGTGCTGCATTAGTGTGCTGCAATGTACATGGATAGTAAATGTATATTTTCTTCTATTCTGAAAATTAACTGGAATATAGTTTTAGCATTGTATGTTAATAATCTGAGCCTTGCTGTTGTTGTTGTGGAGTTGTTGTTGGTTTTTGCTTTGTTTTCTTTTTCTTCTGAGAAACTGAACATCTAGCATAGCCAGTGTCTTCTCTGGTCTGTTGCCTCCTTTTTATAACACCTGGGAGTAAAATCCCTTGGCATTCTGGTAAAGGCTAAGACAGTGAGCAAATGTGGAACATCTTGATTCAGATTCACTCTTCCATGTTGTGCAAAGGGGTCTTGAAGCCTTAGGCTTCAATGACATGTAATAAGTGAGATAATAATGGCACATGGTTCTACTAATTATATATATTATTATATATAATAGCCCATATAATTATATTTATATAAAATATAATTATATATTTAATGTATTTATAAAATAAATATAAATTTTAATTTAGTATACATAGAATATAATATTGTACGTAATTTTATATATATATATGATATACATATATGGTTTATAATGAAATGAAATATGGTGGTACAAGGCTTGATATGCAAGCAGGTAACCCCAGGCACCGGGTTGTGGCTAAAGTTTTAAAGAAAATTTATTTTAATAGTCAAGAACTTTGCAATATGTATCTGAATGATACATGTGCTTTATGGCCTGCCTGGCCCCCCAGGTGGGAGCCTCCAGACACTTCTGTGAGAATTTTATCACTTGTAACAAGGGAGTTCCCTCTCAGCAGACAGGTAAAGAGAACATACACAGCATCCTGCACAGGAACAAATTCCTTACCTCATTAAAGCTTTTCCCTGGCAGCAAAAGTTTCCTTGAATGAGTGCTAAGCTCTGTCTCCTCTCTATTTCTTCCAAAGATGATCTGCTCATAGAGGTCAGTAGTTAATCCTTCTCTTACACTTCTGACTTCAGAAATTTACAACTTCTGCAGAGGAAAGTGTGTTGATTACATTTTAGTTATTAATATTTCTGCTTCCTCTGTCAACTTTTAAAAGCATCAGTGTATTTAATGCAGCTGAAAATATAATGTTTGGGGTATATCAGGAGTTTTATTTTTCTAGCTCTCTACATTTTTACGTGAAATACAGTATTTCAAACCAATTTTATAAATTGGTTAGCTTGAAAGACTGAATAATTTGGGGAAGAAAAAGAGACTCCAGTTCTTAATTCTGCCCTTGTGTCAAGCTGCCCCTTGGTCTGAATGAGCTCAGCATCCCATCTCCCCTGTGCCTAGAGGTGCCAATTCCTGACACTAGCCAGAAAATTTGCTTTGCTGACTCAGCTGGAGACTTATAGTAATAATCTACCCGGGAAAGTGGTGGATCACCCAACATTGGAAACTTCTAAGATTTAGCTGGAAAATTCGCTGGACCATCTTGTCAAGACTGTGTTTTTGCCAAGAAAGGTCCAACCTGGTATTCATTGATTCTATGATTATTCGCGCTGTCTTGGAGAAACTGTTATCTTCACTCCAGTTTGGTTTCTGGGTTTGAAAAAATCATCTTAAAATACTGTGACCGAAGATAGCTCTTTGGAGGTAGGTGTGAGCATCCCAAAGGCTTATCAGTACCATCTTATTACCACTGCTTCAGATCTCTGTGTCATAAATGCATGCTTGAGTTGTTCTATTTTCAACTAGGTCTCTCATATTTAAAAAAAAGAAAAACAAAAAAAAATTATTCGGCAATAGAAAGTATTAATAGCATTTGTCATCTCTTGCTCCAAAGGAGGCCTTTTGGCTCATGTGTCTATGCCTCCCCCATTTTTCTGTAATCTGTTTTAATAATTGTTCTGTCTTTTGTTTTGTTCACAGCCTACATGCTGACGCAGTACCAGTTTTGTTTCCAAAAGAGGAGTTCACAGAATTACACAGTGTCTGATCCAACTAGCCGTTCTGATGATCCTCACTGGACCATGTAGGTAAAATTCAAAAAACCCTTTACACTATATCTTTGAAAGTATTCAGCATATTGGGAAACAGCTGATTTTTGGCAACAGTGCTGACTTTGTGGGGTCAAGGTCTTTTGGAATTTATAAACTATAGTATAACTTATTAAGTCCCTGCAACTTGTGATGTGTTTTGTTGTCAATAGGTGCTCAAAAGTAGACTGTCATATGTCACAATGTGTTTGGTTTTCTTTCTACATCTTTTTTAAGTAGTTGTGGGTGCTGGTGACACTGTGGTGCCTATCATTCCTGTAGTCGTATCTGAGCTAACTTTAGTAGCAGCTGCAGTGGTGAAAATTTCAGCTTAGGCACAAAACCCAGGAGAGAAATGGATAAATTCCTAAGCAGCTGTTAAAGCTTGAATTTCTTGTTATTACAGCCACACAGGTAGCAGAAAAAGAGCTTGCCAGATAAGAGCTAGGCTGAACAGGTTTACATGCATGAATCTCTGTTTGTCTTAAGAAGAGTAGAGGAGTACCATGGTACTGGTAGTCAGGAGAATGATGCCTTTAGGTTATTTCTGTTGATTATATTGAGCTTCTGCACAAACCTTCAAGTTTTCCATGAGTTTCAGACAAAATAAAAAATGTAGCCAGTATTTCACCTTCAGGATTTCCCTGCAGAATAATTCAGTCTTGCTATAGAAGAGGTGGGAATCCAACAATTAAAATTCAATTTCTCAAAAAGTGTGGTTTTCCTTTTTGTTTTGATATTCTACCTGCATTTACTTTCAACAAGTCTCCTCCCTTTGAGCTAGAAGACCTAGGCAAAGAACTAAATGGCTCTGATTAAATTGCCAGCATTCATTATTTCTTGACTGCTTTCTCCCTTGTATGCTATACTGTTTTATGTCTCAATTGCAGTGGCATTTAAAATAATTTACATGAATTGGTAAGCTGCAGCGTTTGTGTCTATATTATAGATCGTATTTCTTTTACATTCCTTACACATTCAAAGTTCTGCCTTGGTTTGCATTTCTAATTTTGTGGAAAGGAACTGTAAATTTGGATTTGTAGCAGTAGTTTAGACAACCTGTATTTACACATGCTGGCACACTTTTTACATGGAAAAACAGCTCTCATATACTTGTTTTAGGGACCTTAACACTGACAGTTTATTGTGAATGTTTCTGGAGTTTCTTGAGATTTCAGTCACTCGGTTGTGTCTGGAGAAAGCTTCTAACCAGGTCATCTCAGGAAAGCATTTTAAGAGCATACTGGCTGAATTGTATGGCTTCAATTTAACAAGTGTCTCAGATGAATCTTGAAACAATGCTTACTTCTGTTTTTGTATCTCAAAATTATAACATGGTATATTTGCACACTGTTACTCTGTTGGCCATATTCAGTTACATTTGATTTTGCCTTTCATGTTGTTCTGGCCATATTCCAGCTTTAATTAGATGTTTTTTCAAGTATTTTGTGTAAGGTGAAAGGTTGTGGATTTGGGCCAATTTTTTTTTCTTTAGATGGCAGCATTTCTATGAATAAAATACTAAATACACATAATTTTTCTGGTTTGGTAGTTAAAATTAAATTTAAATTGTCATAATTCATAAGTGGCTTGCTATTTCCGGATTGGAGAACAGATTCATATTCCCTATTGTAAGTATCCAAAATCTTTCCCAATTGTAACTGATGGGGAGGAAAGCAGTCCGAAAAGACATTTATTATGCTGGAGAGGGTATCACATCTAAGGAGAATACCTTAGTAGATATTAGTGGCACAACTATTCTTCTGCAGGAAATATCAGAGTACCTCAAAGGAACTGGAATTGAACTGTATTCAGTTTTAGTCTGAAAAGAAAGTAACAAAGAAAATACCTCAATTCATATAATTAACTTCTGCAAATTTTGTTACAGTCCACATCTCTCTTCCTGTATAAACACTTATTATTTGCCACTTAGACATTGATGTGACAGTGAGGAAACTGCGAGCAAAAAATAAAGAGTTAAAGCACCAACTCATATAATCCATTTTCAGAAAATCCATAGATTAATATCTGTTGTTTGGATTTTTTTCCTAATAATAAATTAATGTCATCAAAGCCATTCATGCAAACAAATATAATGGTTTACTTTAGATTTACACCACAGTGTCATGCTACCTCTTAAGGGATTATAGCTATAAAGAAATAATAGAATAATGTTCTTTATTACCCCCATGTGCAGTGCGTTAAACAGAATTTGTCAGTTCATCTGACATGTTACATTAATCAAGAAAAACAGCATTGTCTTGCTTAGCAAAGGTACATTAGATAGACTAGGTTGTCAGAGTCTTAAAGTCTTGTCTCAAATACAAGGATAATGGTCACTGACATACTTTTTTCGTTTAATGCAAGTAATGTTTGTGCTTTAGTAGCTTTTAGCAAAGTATAGATGTTTGTAAAGGTGATGGTACAGCTTGTCTCTGTAGTATATTCATAAGATTATTTAAAAACAAGCCCAATGTGTTAGAATTAATTCATATTTGTTTCATGTAGTCATAAATTTGATTATAAATATTTTAATGGATTTAAATATCTACCTGAAATTTTCTGATATTGATAAAATCTACCAACTCCATCAGAAATTTAACTCCAGAGCATGATCTTTGTTTTATAGTTACACAGAAATATTATCCCTTGAAAACAGATTCAAGCTCTTAATCTAAAGCTAGCGAGAACTAGTATTTTGATTTATTTATCGTCTGTGGTAATAGGTTAGAGCAGAAGAGTAGCTTTGATAAAAGAAAGAAACAATTCAAAGCACTTGTAATCTGTGACTACGGCTGTCTTGAGTCTGTGCTGTAAGCAGGTGCACAGTCAGCCAAATCTTACACTGCTTACTTGCCTGGTCTCTTTGAAGTGACTTGCAGTGACGTTATTTCAGGAGAAGCATCACAGCTTAGACTATTGAGTATCTGTGACTGGAGTGTTGAGCTCATGGTTCATCCAGGAGGATTAGGTACTATTATGCTTTAAAAAGATGATTAATGGCCAAAATTCATTTTCCAGAGGCAGTTTCCTCTTCGTATCTAGTTATTTAACCAACTCTATGCAGTAGCTGTTGAAGGTGAGGAGAGCATTCCATTTATTCGTTCACAGTTGTGGCAATTTTGATTGCTTGGAGGAGAAAAGTGACACAAACTAGGCATTTGTAATTTGCATCATGAAAGAAAGTGTACTTTTTATACTAGAATTAAATTTTTAAGGATTTATTATTTAAATGAAATATGGAAATATTTATGCATTTAAATTTGAGTGTACAAAATATAATTACTCCCAGATGAAACTCCCTCTAGGGTATAGTGTGAACAATTATTCTTTCATTATATGCATTAAAAACTCAAGTGAAGTGATTATGACTGAGTTCCATTCCCTCTGAAAAAACATAACTTTTATCAACAAAGATCTTTCAATAACTTCTTTCAGAGGAAAAACCATTAGTTTGCAGAACAACAAATTTCTATTTCCTCTGGCATTTTAAAAAATCTTTGGTTTTCTTGTCACGCACTTCACCAGACAGATCATGTTTAACTTGTGAGGACTGACTAGTTTGCAGCTGTAGGTGGTATGTGAGATACAGACTTCAGGAAGAGCATGATTTCCATAACCACTTCAAAGGAAATACATTATAAATAAAGTACATTTCTCTAGGGGCTTGCAAAACCATTCTGTTTATAATTTAAATTACATTAAGCTAAATAAAATAGTACAACAAAACCCTCAAGAGAAAAATACTTCATTTAAGTTTGAACATTACATTACTTCCATTAATTGGAAGTATTTTACTCTCTCTCTAATAGTTTATTTTTCATTGAATATATATAATTAAAAGTATTGTCATTACAACAGCAATTCTTTCCCCTTTTGTGTTCCAAGCCCTTCTGTTCAGTAGATCACTATAGTTTTATTTGCCTGCGTTTCTTTATTTCTCACAGCTCTATTACGGGTGACTAACCCGTGCCAGACGATTACCATCGCTGTGTCGTGCATGTTCGAATTTATCAAACTCGTACTGGAACTGAGTCTCTCAACCAGCCTGAAGTTTTGTGGCAAAACAAAGTGGCAAAAAAGTGAAGAGAGTGAATCTTTCTTCTGTTGGAATGTTTTTTAAAGTCTGCTCATCCAAACTATGATGCTTGCTTCTTCCAAAGTGCTTGCAGGACTAACTTGAGCATAGGCTTGCAACACAAGCAACAGAATCCATTAGTCTCCCTATTCTATAAAGGCAACTTGGAGGCAGAGGGGGAACCAGATAGGATATGACTATAATATGTCTTCCAGGGGAGGATGACTAAGAAAGTCTTGGAAAACCTCAGTGAACTATCTAATTGTAAGAGTATTTTATTCCACCTTCCTTTTTCACCCTGTGACAAGAGACCCTACAGGCTGTGAACCAAATCAGGCTGTCATTCCTAACAGAATGGAGGGCAGTCAATCTGCAGTGCCAAGCTCCTCTAATATTGACAGCTTTGCAATATGGGCTTCTGTAGAAATAGTCTAAGCACATATAAGCTTACAGAAGCTGAAACAGATTGTATAATAAAAGCAGTCCAGTCCCCTATGCAATACTTATTCTCACTTTAGTGTCAACTTTAAACTGGCCACTAACTTCAAATTAATCTCCATTTAAGGTCTAAAGCATGCTTTTTGTTTCATATAGATGAATTTCAAGTGATTAAAAATATTTTTATGTGGAAAAATAAATCTTTGCAGCTAAATATTAACAGTATTGAAATATATAAAAAAAGAAAAAAGTCATGCACACATTTTTCCTTAATTTATAAAATTAAGGATTTTTTTTTAAAGCGCACTTTTAAAAAGCAATAGTAATTAAAACTAATGCTGGATTGAATAAAAACTTTGATGATCTGAGAGTTTCGTGTTAGGCTGAGTAACCCTTGAGGAAAAAAGATACTACAAAATATGAAAGCTTAGACATATTTTCTATTAACTCAGAACCTAAAAGTTTTATGAAAAAAGTAAGGAGGCAGTCACAAAAGTCCAAAGAAATAACTTCTACAGTATATTTTCTGAAATTTTTCATTATTGTTTAAATAAGTTTACAAATTCATAATATATCCTAAAGAAATATTTCTTTTTCCCTTCTGCTTATAAGATTTTTTTCCCTCCAGTATTATTTGTTTTTGTTTTAAAACTAGTTTTTGTTCCTATTCTAAATGGTTGGTAGGTGATTAAATAATAGAGGTAATGAACTCTGTAATGAAATACTGAATTTACTATACTGTGGCAAATAGGAATTGTCCTTAGTTTTTCTGTATTGTTTTTAAGTTTCTGGTGGATGAAAATCTGAACATGAGCCAGAAATGTGCACTTGCAGCCCAGAAGACCAATCATATCCTGGGCTGCATCAAAAGCAGCGTGGCCAGCAGGTCAAGGGAAGTGATTTTGCCTCTCTGCTTCACTTTTGTGAGACCCCACCTGGAGTGCTGCATCCAGCTCTGGAGACCTCAGTACAGGGAAGACACAAACCTGAAAAGAGTCAGAGAGCTGTAGCACCACTGCTATGGGGAAAGGCTGAGAGACTTGGGGTTGCTCAGCCTGAAGAAGGCTCTAGGGAGACATTGCAGCCTTTTAGTACTTAAAGGAGACCTACAAGAAAGATGGGGACAGACTTTTTAGCAGGGCCTCGCAGTAGGACAGGGGATAATGGTTTTAAACTGAAAGAGGGTAGATTCAAAGTAGATATAAGGAATAACATTTTTACAATGAAGGTGGTGAAACAGTGGAACATGTTCCCTAGAGAAGAGGTAGATGCTCCATCCCTGGGATTCTAAGCAACCTGATCTTTTGAAAGATGTCCCTGCTGATTTCAGGGAATGTTGGACTAGATTATCTTGCAGCACCTCAAACTGTTCTATGATTCTGTGAAATTTATTCTAAAATAATTTTCATTAGGATTAGGCAGTTAAATTACACCATGATTTTTTTTTCCATTCTTGTCTCCTATGTCTTTCCATCATCTTCGAAGTTAATAGATAATAATGTTATGATTTTAATAAATGTATATGCACATATTGCTACATATTAAGAATAGGTCTCTGGCTGGGATGGATTGTGAAAGGCTGAATAAAAAGCTAGTTCTTCATTAAAAATCTGAAACTGTTGTTCAGTGAAAGTTCACCTTTCTGTAGGTAAATGTATGTTTGTATCTCCCATAAACTCAACATGCTAAGATGGTTCAGGTCATACTCTTCGGGCTGATTGCCTGATCATAACAAAGAAAGAAAAGTCCATGGAGAAATTCAGGTTGGTGGCAAAAACGGGAGACATGGGGTAGGAGGTTAGCAGTCCTTTCATCCCCTTCCCCAGCTCTCATTACAGCTGTGTCCCCCTCGCATTGCCTGCTCCTCTCTCCAGATCCATGGTGCATGAGGTGACAGTCAAGTTCTCCTTGTAAATCTTCATGTGCAAGGACTCAGGGAGGAACTTCTAGTCATTATCATAGTAATACAATGTTAGGATTTTGCTGAAATGTCTGTATGTTGTTTTCATAGAGGTGCATAGCTAAAACTGTGAAGTAGCTGGAGTTCCTTTAATGAGGAACTGCAAGGCTTTGAAATGAGACTTTGTTTGGAATTTGCAAATTTTTCCATTTGACCAGTTGTGCATTTAATCTGTCTTCATATGCACACAGCTGCCACCTGAACATGCTCTGAATGACAGTAAGGCAGTAGATTGACAAGTTTTATTCACAATACAAGTCACAGGAGAGCATAGTTCAAAGTTCACTGAATCTGTTGTTTCACTGCAAGTAAAGTAAAATCAACTTTCAAATGGATAGTTAATGTGTGAAGGAAAATATTTTAATTCCAAAACATCCAGAAGTTTCATTACAAAATATTTTCAACCTTCTGTTCATATAATAACACCTCACCTGGTCTGTTTTTCTAGTTACGTTGCTCTGAACGACAGTCTCATCTCATATTTGCACCTTTCATATTGTCGCTCATGATGTTATAGCACCGTCTTGAAATATGCCCTCAAATCATACCTTTTTTTTTTTTAATCCTTGTTTTGAATACTGTGGTGAGCAATCAAAAATGAAAGATTACAGTATTATAGTCAGATGTGCTTCAGGATATGTTAAGTTGCTTAAATGCTTAACAATGTAATGTAAAACATAAAACATTTATATAGATGTTAGCCATTTCTTTTTCTATCCTGTCAGTTTTCTGGGTAATGTATTGTGTCTGATGTGTTGGTGGCTGCTATCAAAATACAAATAATAGCAGATATCATATTGGAAGTATCAGTCCAGCTGCAGTTAGTAATCAATGTTGCTTTGAAGCAGAGAATGTAAGAGGAAAGGAAATGGTCCAGACAAAGAAGCTGCATTTGTACTGTTGCCCTGGGATTTTTTCTAGCTTTTTTCCATTGTAGACTTCAGAAGAATAAGGGGTTATAAAACTAAAGTTTATACTCAGTTCTTGGGCACAGTGCATCACTCGTGCATGAAAGCTAGAGAGGTTCACAGTCAGCTCTAGCAAGATGATCACTGCTCATCTGCCTGGTGCTGAGGTGAATTACAAAGTTATGCTCTCATGCCAGTGCATATCTTCTGAAAAATGCCTGAATATTTTTGGGATACTCTTGCAGAAATGATCATACTCTAAGGTATAGTGACTCTCAACACTGGCCACTGTATTTATTTAAATCTAACAGTTGTTTGCATATAAAAAGAAAAAAAAGAAAGATTTCTCAGTGTTCAAAATGTTTGAAAATCTCAAATTTGTTTAGTGAGGTTCTTGAATAGGTAACTGTCCAGAGCTCATTGTTTCAGAACAAATTAAGCAGGTGCTAACTTAGGCTTGCAGCATGCACTGATACGCTAAGCGTGAGAGAAGAGTTGGACTCATGTTCACTGCAACTTGTAACTACTTTGTTGGAGAGTTCGTAAAACTTACCCTAGTGATTAATAGAAAAGAAGAAATTGATAGTGTACCTTTACATTTTTTTGTTGTAGAAAATGTCCTATCTCCTGTATTAATTTCTATTAATAGGTTGACTATGTTGACAGACTGACGCTAAGGAACAGAGCTTAGGGGTGATTTTTTCCTAGGTGGAAAAGAGTTGATTACTGTGATTCTTCAATTTCAGTCTTTTTAAAAATTAAATTATTAATTTAATTAAATAAAATAGTTGGTTTTGTTGCTTTGATGATTATCTTAAAGTGAAATGAAAAGTATGGTCAACAGCAGCACAGCAAATTTGCAGTGTCACACTGTGGCTGAGGAGATGCCCAAGACAAGGTATTGCAGCGCTTTGGAAAGATCAATCAAGACGTTGTACAATGGAGAGCAGAGTTTTGTGTGGCATGGTAAGAAGGACTCGGACTCAGTAACCCAAATGCTTTCTGCTTCTATTTGTAAATGGCAGTCAGCCAAAGCATTTTCAAAATTCATTTCAGTTTGTCTTTTTTCTCACTTTTTAGCATTTGTCTCACAGATTTTTTTCTGCTGCTTTCTGACTTCTATGGGGTCTGATGGCCAGGGTCTCAAAGTCTTGTGTGTGATCATTGACCGTTCCCTATGGAATTGCTGGGTGACAGAACTGCAGGCAAAACAGCTTTCAAGAGAGAAATTCTCAGCCTGATTTCTGATTTTCAGGTGAGCTTTACGCACCACTCCTGTGCTACTTCATCTAAAGTTATTGGAGCCCTGGTGTGACTGTGCAAAGGGATTTGAACATCTGGAGATGTTCAAGTGGGCTGAAAAACCTGTACTGGGCTGCTAATTGTCTGGCATTTTCCAGCTTGACTGACTTGTAAAACAAAACTTGCGAAGCAACTTTTTGACATAAAATTTGTCAGCGACATCTGTAATAATGAATATAATGTCTATCTTCAAAAGTACTGAGCCAGATCTTCAAGCTGCGTTGCTCTGAATAATTTTAGAAGTGTATCTTCTTCCCTTCTGAAACATTAGCAGACATTGAACTGTGCTAATAAGAACTTGGTGTACTTAGTGGTCCCTGAGGAAAGAAACATCAGGTGTTTCATGTCAGTCTTCTTTTTTTTCATGTGTGGAACACCAAGCTGTAGTTTGGCTGTGATATACTATATTGTTTTATTTCTCTCTCCACAGGAAATAAGTTGCATTGTATACCAAAATATTCCTTAGTGCTTCCTAGGGAGAGGATATGGACTCTTAAGTTTCTGGTCTTTTGTTTGTGCAAGCCAGTGCCTCTTTGATGGACTGCATTTCTACTTTCCTGACATGAATGGATTCCTAGGATTCCTTTTCCTCTAAATAGTACCCAAGATTTTCCAATTATTATTATTATATTTATCTTCATGCATCTTTCTTTTTGGGACTGTTTGGCTTATATGCCTAAAACCCAGTTAGGATTAGGAAAGGTTTAAAGTACTGGCAAATTCATCTTCTTATTACTCTGTTTATTTAACTGGGAAAAACTCAGAAACCTAAGGACTACCAACCCATAGATCCCTTTTTCTCTGTAACCAACATGTTGGTTCTATTGACATTTTTTTGGTTATTTGTAATTGCTGAAGAAGCCTTTTAAACTGTACCAAGTATCTACCAAAATATACAGGATTGTGTAATGCATTAGATGTCATTAAATACTTAAGTTAGATCCCTAGTGCACACATGTACAATCATTACTTGTAATATGTACTAACAGTTTTAGCTCTAAAAAATTAAGGTTAAGCTCTGTAGTAGGCACTGTCATTAATTTGCTCATAATTTCTCAGTACACATAGGGATTTGTTGGAGAGGGTCAATAGTTAGTGGGGTATTTGCTGAGGTTTCTTCCTCTTTTTAAAGATAGTTTTGAATTTTATTTCAATTATTTCAGTGAGTCTGGTTAGCTTTTTGAAATTCAAAGAAATTAAAAGTGTACATCTTGAACAGGGAATAACTACCTGTATTCTTTTGGGCCCTGATTCTGCTAATGCTGCCTGTGGAACAGAATAATGCTATAGGAGAGTGTCTGTTATATTAAAATAAAGAATCGAGGAAATAAAGCTTCAGACTTTCAAGACTAGAAGGTAGGGAGCTGTCTGTAAAAGAGGAATATATTTAGAAAAATGATTTCAAGTTGCTAGGACTTATTTCTAAGGGGGAAAAAAAGAGAAAAAAGATGTATTTAACAACAGTTAGAGGAACTAGGACTTCATCTCTTAAAAGTCCTGTGGAGGACCCCTATATGCTAAGCTACGCAGAATTTAATCTACCTCCGAAAGATGAAAGGATGAGGTGAGCCAGCCAGAATTTAAGCCTCTGCTTCCAGGGAATCTAGGTTTTTTGCCTTAATGATTAGATCTCAAAGGTACTTTCTCTGGCTATAAATCCCTCCTAATTGATTAAAATAATTGTATACAAACTGAGCGTATCTCCATGAGGTAGTAAGGCACTTCCATTATTTCAGTGCAGCAACCAAGTGGATTAAAAGTCAGATATTTGAGAAAACCATAGGTTATTCTTGGTTTGTTTCTTCTTGCTTAGTCCTTTTTCGTTTAGGATACTTGTTGCATAATACACCTTTGATTTTCCAGTTCAGTTTCTGGTATAACGATTCCAAAATGTAGTCGTTTATATTTCTTATATATCAGATGTAGACAATTCCCTGAAGATTAGGCAAAAGGGATTCCTTTCTTTACCTATCTATTTATGTATACATGCATTTGCTTATTTTTTACATTTGCTCTCATGGCTAAAAGTTTAAAACCAGTGGAATTCTGTTGTTCCACTTGTGTGAAGCTTGAATAAGCATATGACAATGGAAATACAGAAAAGCAGGTGACTGCTCTTGATCTGCTAATTAACTCAATAGTTTAAAAAGGCTGATCTTAGTGTTCAGAATTGTAAATATAAAAGCAGAATAGGGTTTTTTTCAAATGTGTTAGTATCATATAGACCTAATATGAATGAAAACATATTTTTTTCTTGAAATTTATGATTCAGCATAATAGCACATTTTCATTTTAGGATAGTCTCTACATTCTCTATCATCAAAATCTGACTTTCAACATACATATATCAAATATTTTTTCATCAATTTTTTTTGTTTGTTTTAAAAATCTAATTATTTTTTTCATCCTGAAAGTATCTAAAGGAGCTTAAACTTTCAAGGAGAAGTTTTAGACTATGTTTTTAGAATGAAATAACGTATTTCTGACAGTTTCCTGACCCAGAATACCATACTCAGTTGTAAGTGAGGATTGGGTCAGAGAGGAGAAGCACGTGATTTCGAGCTTTGTGCCAGTGGGAGGGGACATGAACCCAGGATTTTTCTGCTCCATTTACAGAGAGCTGAGAAGCAGCAGCAACAGTATTGCACTGGGAAAAGCTGTGCATTATTTCATTTCTAACCTCTGTGCAGAAGTATAAAAATCGGGGTGGTTGGGATAGTCCAGCGTATCTATTCTTCATCAGAAGAAAACAAGCATAATCCATGTTTTTATATGTGCAAACACACTTCTTGAAAAAATATATCCCTCTGCCTGACAGTGACCAAATGAGCCTATACGTTTGTCTCACAAATGTAATAAACCAAGGAAACAGAACATTTATATGATACTGTTAATCTCAGAATAGCACAGGATACTTTCATCTGCAACTTCGGATAATGACTAGATAGGAAGCATGGATAAACTGCGGGAGATTGCCAGCTCAGATGGGATCTCGGTAGGCAAGGACTTGACAGCACAGTTGTCTGAGGGCAAGCACAGCATTCTCTTATTCACAGGTGTAGATGCCTGTATCAAGGTATCTGTTGCTATGCTTAGGCCTTCACAGAGGGCTGTAACAAGTGGGCTGGAGTGGATACGGTCTAAGCTTCAATATGATATTAGAGGAGGTTAACTAATTACCATAGATAATTGCAAGGAAAAAATTCTACAAAACCAACACAATGGATGCATGATCTGTTCAAAGCATGACTTAGAGCAGACTGCGTTAGAGCAAGCTGGCAGGTCGTACAAGGGATAAGGTTGCTGTAGCACAAAAATTGCACAGAAGTACAGCTGTCTAATGTCACTATGATTTCATTATTCCATTTTAATAGTTGAAAAGTGAATTCTGTGTAATGTTCTTCAAAGGCCACTAGAAAAAATCTGTAGTAACAATACTGTGCTCAGGGTCCTTCCCTGAGCAGTCAGGATTGGTTGTTCTAAATGTGTGATTTTTTTTAATTTAAAAAAAACCCCACAACTATTTCCTATTACAAAGTCCGAAACAGGAAAACAGTAGCACATAAACTGAACCTCTTAGTTAGGGGTTGTTTAGAGATTTTTCTAAATTTGGATCATAATTCACACTCCCATCAAGTAAGCAATGCAGTTTCAAAAAAACAAATCAATTTGTGTTTTATACTGGACATATTGGTTGCTTTCTAGATTCTGGTCTCCATAATTTTTAATGCTATCCTTCCCATAGCAATACTGTATTATCGTTTGGATGTAAATTGATTAGATATCACATATGCAAAGAAACACATGCAACATTGTGTTCCATTGCAGAAGGTGTTAGCTGAAACATTCACACTGCTAAGGAAGGATAAAAAGTGTTGAGGCAAGACTGTGCTTGTTCTTTGTTTCTGTGGGAATTCATTCCTCCTGTTCTGGCTAATTTTTAGGAAAACTTTCTCTACTTCCTATGTAATCAGTATCTCCATAGAAATTTCTATTATGCCAAAGCAGTAAAGTTATATGTTTGTAAAAAGGCCAAGTTCCTAAAGGACAACTTGAAATATTACTCCCAGAGGGATCAGCCTGAACAATGCACTGCGAAAATGTAATCATGTTTAGGGATCTGCCCATTAAGCAATACTGCCATTAGTGTTTGTGACATTTTTGTTGTGCAGATGAAAGTATAATGCAGTATTCTATTCACTATTGCATGCCGTGTAACACTGAAGTCCTATTTTTGTTTTGCATGACGTTTCTCCAGTAAATTGCTTTCCTTCAAAAACAAAGCTTCTACCACCCGATCTGTCCCCTCCTAGTCACTACCAAGAGGGACAAGTTTGTCACAGTGGAAGTGGTGGAAGAACTTCAGGAAAATGGTGAGCAAATAGATTAACAGTCTGAGCTCATTTGCTGCTCGTAAGCATGCAGGAGGAAGAAGCGTGGTTTAAATCCTTGATTTAAAATCAAGGAATAAATTGCTTGATTTTCACACATGAGCAGGCATCAGAAGCCTCCACTCTACTCAAGATTTCTTATATGTCTAGGAAAACTCTCTGATTTACTATAAGTCTACATCAGGCAAAGCATCAGCAGCTGGTCAAGGGGGGGTGATTGTCCCGCTCTGCTCTGCACTGGGGTGGCCTCACCTTGAATATCCTATGCAGTTTTGGGCACCACAATGTAAGAAAGATATTAAGAGAATGTCCAAAGGAGGGCAACGAAGATGGTGAAGGGCCCTGAGGGGGAGCTGTATGAGGAGCAGCTGAGATCACTTGGTCTGTTCAGCCTGGGGGAGAGGAGACTGAGGGGAGACCTCATTGCAGTTACAACTTCCTTGTGAGGGCAAAAAGAGGAGCAGGCACTGATCTCTTCTCTGTGGTGACCAGTGACAGGACCTGAGGAAATGGCCTGAAGTTGTGTCAGGGGAGGTTTAAGTTGTATATTAGAAAAAGCTTCTTCACCCAGAGGGTGGTTGGGCACTGGAACAGGCTCCCCTGGAAAGTGGTCACAGCACCAAGCCTGACAAGAGTTCAAGAAGCTTTTGGATGATGCTCTCAGGCATGTGGTGTGACTCCTGGGGATGGTCCTGTGCAGGGCTAAGAGCTGAACTCAGTGATCCTTGTGGGTCCCTTCCAACTCAGCATATTCTGTGATTCTGTGAAATGCTGTTGCCACTCACTCACAGCCATTAGGAACTCATCTTCCACTAGTTTTTAACCTTTAATGAGGTGGCGAGGAAACATAATATTTGTAAAAACAAAGAATTAAAAAAGGATATTATACATGTGTACCAGTTCTATTTTTTGCTGTTTCTTTTGGAGCAAGGTCATCAACTTTTAAATGAGAAAAATTCTAATTTCTAGCTTCACAACCCTTGAAAATGAAATAGTATCTAAAAAGTGCCTTCATAAAAGCACCATCAACATGATAGTATAGTTGTAGTAACTTGTGAAGCTGCACAACATATTTATTCAGTCTGCAGGCCAAAACACTTAGTCTGCTAACTCTGAGGATTCAGGTAATCAAAATAAGATCCTTCCATCTTCTACGCTTTCATCTTCCATTCTTTATCACCTGTAGTTCAGGTTCTTTGAACTTACTGTCAATCAATTTTTATTCATTGCCTACTTAAAAGGTCTTCAGTTATACCTGTGCTTTTCACAGCTGCTACCAAAGAAATCTTAATATAATGTGTTTCAGAGCTAGCAGAGGCTACATGCCTTCAAATACTAGGAATCTGTTATGAAAGATATAGTATTTTTTATTATATGAATTTTATGGATTCTTAGAAAACTTCAGAGAATGTTGAGTCATACTACTTCATTTGCATATGCTATCCTAATTCTGTTCAAAAAATGTGTTCTTATATCTGTATAATGATTTTACCTGCATCCCATTTTATGTTTTGAAAGAATCACTATAATCACCAGTCTGCTTTATCCCCAGTCTAAGGTAATTTCATAGACCCTTTGTGTGAGGGCTTAATATGAACCTGTATCCCCTAATTGCTCTGTTTCTGTGTGAGCCATTTTCAGACTTCTCTCACATACCAAAGATATTGCACATGTAAAGTGGCAAACCCTCCTAATGTGCAAGGTTGTAAGACCAACCCCTTCAGTTTCTTCAAAAGTTTCCAGAAATGGGCATGAGATAAAGTTTTAAAGCTGTACCGTTATGCCCATTTAAAGAACAACTCTTTCTGTTACACTAGAGAAAAACACTGGCTGCATTTCAAAGTTGAAAACATATTTTCGCATTTCTTAACTTTTCTATTGCTGATCCTATTTTTTTCTTTCATCATTTTAATATAGACGTGCTAAATGGATTATCATGTGCTCAAATAAAAACCTTCTCAAAGGGGACCCTGTATCTGTATACTGTGAGGAATCTTGATATCCTGCTGCAGCCTATGTTTTCAGCCCTGCTTTCCATCTTTCCTGTTCTGTCAGCCACAGATAAATATAGTTAACACAATCATTGCTGTCTTATTCAACAAGTTATGATCCTGCTTTGTTTTTTTAAATCTTATGCACAGTAACCGTGCCTAACTTGAATTCTCTGTGTGAGAAGGGTAAAAAAAATAAATAAAGAAAAATAGTAGATGGGATTCAGAAGAACCTGGAATTTATTTTTCGTTTGGTTGGGTTTTGGTTTTTGTTTGGGTTTTTTTGACATATCTGTACTATTTTAAATATTGTTTTCCTAATGTTCTAATTCATAGGTCTGTGAAGAAGTTTATCTGACTCTTTTTCTGTAATTTTTTTTTCTTTTTAATACGTATAAAGGTATTTGAAAGGTGTCATCAGATTCGCTATCTTTCTATGCATGCAGATCTATTCCAGGAAGAAGAGGACAGTTCTCTCAAGAGCATATCTCCAGTTTAAAAACTAGTTACACCAGTGTTTAGATTAGCTCCTTACACATACTTTTCTTTCCAGATTAATTTCCTGCATGACTTTCCTCTGGTTTAGATAACTGTTAAATGATGTTTGTAGACCTTCTGATCCATGACTGTGACATTTGTTTCCGAAGTAATACATTATGTCAGGATGGAATCAAAGTAGTTGAGCCAAGGACTGATCCAAAGACAGACTGACTTTGGAGGAGTACAGAAGAAAGTGGGGAACTGTCTTGATTTCCTCCTGTGTAGCATAAGCAGATGGTGAAAGCATCTATGATCTCATATTCTGAACAGCATAACCTCTTCCAGATTTTGCAGAGATTAAGAAAACTCAATCATAAATTCTAGGTTAGATACAATCTTTACTTCAGACTCCATAATCCCCAGGTAGAATTTGTTTCCTTCTCAAATGTGGTTCCTGCTATTACTGCCCATCCATTTTTTGTCTCCTCTTAGCAATGCACATTACCATTTCTTCTTGGTCTGCATGACGATGATTGGCTTGGGTTCTCCTTGCTGTCACTGACCTTTTGACAGAGTAAAAAATATTCAACTTCATACCTAGTAAGCTAAAACAGCACAGCATATTTTGTGTTCCTGACAAATAGTTCTGTCATGAGGATGGCTCTTCAGTTTCCTGTAGCAAAGTTGTATTGCTCTTGAATTATTATTAATTATTTAGGAAAAAAATGGTTATGAATTTGGTAGGGTTTATTTTTTTTCCGTAAAATCCACAATAAGATATGTAAAAGTTAGAATCGTCTATAAAATTTCATAAGAGTAAACTCTGAATTTCTTTCTATAAAGAAGGTGGCAAAACTGATGAAAGGCTGCTGTTATAATTTTACTGCAGTTCTGACTGCCTCTGAATAATTTTTTGACAGATCTTTCATGGGTTCCTGGGAGAGTAATTCTGCCACCTGCAAATACATCTTAAGAGGAACATAAACTCTTGCAGCATTACAAGGTCTGGAAGGAGAAGAGTAAGGCACAGCATCTACTGGTACTGCAGAACTACAAAGTTCCTAAAGCCAGCTTACATTTCCAAGGGCTTCTTTGGACCAGGAGCAGCTTAGTGTTGCTTTTAGCCTTGTTTCCTAGTAGAGTCCATGCAATCAGTAATTCCCTGTGGTGCTCTGTATGAAGCTCCTAGTAGGAATGGAAGGTTACCCAGGACAACAATCATGAGAGCCTGGGTGGCAGCACTGGGAGCAAGTGGCAGCCCCAGAGGTGCCATCCTCTCAGTAAATAGTAACTATTACTTTTTTTTATTACAGTCATCTTTGTTCCTGCATAGGTAAGGAAATCCTTAGATGTCATCTTTGTTTAGAGATTAATTGGTTCCATTTTGCCAAACTTCTTGGTTGACACCATTGATATTTAAGGTAAGGAGAACTAGAGCATTGATAAAAAAAATTATATAGGATCATAGAATTTTTTAGATTGGAAAAGGCCTTTAAGATCATCAAGTCCAACCAGTAACCTAATACTGCCAAGTTCACCACATTAACCACATTATAAGCCAACACATTAACTGCAAAAGGTATTTAAAAAAAAATCTGCAAATTAGGATCACATAAAATGAAACTGCAACACTAGCGCTAGCAATTGCTATTGCAACAATAGCAATTATTTAGAGATAATTTGTCTTATGTATATTTCATCTCAAAGATAAATTTAGGGTTTTTAATTAGTAGTTTTTCCTTCTTAGCTTTCCATTAGCAAGGTGAAAAGAACATTGTGGCATCATGAAAAGTCCTGTGAAGTGTATATTGGTCTGTTTTCAAAATAGACCGTGGAGTTTTTATCTACTAGACTGTGATAAACTGATGACTATAGCTACAGTGTAATCACTTGAGATAATGTGACTCATATAAACATCCTACAGCTAGCTTAGGATTGCTGGATCGGGGATAATTAGAGAGTTCAGTTCAAGTTAGCAGCTTACATCCATATCTACCAAACTTCTCAGACAGATTGTACAGTCAGAGTGTTAACTGACCTTGGGCTTCATGTTGCTGCAGATGTCAATAACCCTTAGTATTATCATACTAAAGTCTCTATGCCTGTGTGACTGTTAAAGCTTCTAGAGTTTTACTTGAACAGAGAACATGAAATGGAACATCAACAATGGTCTTTGCATTGATTTTATGGGGCATGTGCATTCACCACCTCGCCAATGGATTTTGGGGCCAAATGGAATCAGGCAGCTGTTGTTCTGCTTAGACATTAGGATTGAAAATGATAATAAAATACTTTTGCATATCTTCCTTAAACTTTATAACTATGCTTAAAGGTAGATGCAAAATGAATAAACATCCCTTAAGGGTCTTTAGTGTGGTAATACGGTGGATTCCTTTTAATTTAAAGCAGTGTGCTCTGCAAATAATACTGGTATCGGCTTCTTTGGATTTTAAATTATGCCAATTACTCTGCAGTGCCTCAATCCATGAAAATATTTGCAGGCTTCTCTTAGGCTTTCTTTGGCACTGAATAGCCAAGATCAGGGCATGTATAGCCAAACCTGATGTTTATCTTTCATGTAATACATCTATGTTCTGAGCACCACCAGAATATGTTTTTAATTAGGGTCTTCAACTTCAAACTACAAAAGGTGAACCATGTTGTCATCTCTGTACAGAAAGCCAGTCTGAGTTGTTCCAGCGGAAATTCCAGGCTGAATAGAAGATGGCTCTTCTGGAGTTTTCAAGCTTCAGAGGCTAGACTTTTCCAGCCAATCAGCTAAGCAGCAATGACACAAACACTGCACCCACTGACACAATTCAGAATTGTGTTGCAGTAGGAAATTGCCCTGTGATCTTATGGACTTCGAGAGACATTTGTTTTCCTGCTTTTTGGTCTATGTGCACATGCTGGTTGCTTTTCCATCTGGCTGATGAGTACAGTTTTGTACCTGGTTAGTGTGCACGAGTTGCAGCCTTCCATCATCACTACCCATGCTTAGTGCCCTTTGGAAGATCTGCCTTTGTGGTAAATGTAGTGCTTTATAGCAGTCATATGGGCAAATTCTCTGTGAGTTCCTCTTGTAGTCCTATGATATGATATAAGCAAAATTTAGTAATAAAATATGTACTAAAGGCTTCAGCATAAGGAATTCCTGCACGGCCTTTTCAATTTAGAAGAGCATCTGTATTTGATTTATTTGGTCTTTTGTGTTTATTCTTTGAGGTTTTGGGGTCCTTTTAAGCATTCTCAAAGACGCTTAACTCTACATTCACATTTTTCATATGTATCAAGACAGCCTGTCTTCTACCTCAGTTGATACAACAGCTGTTGATACCAAACAACCTCTTGCTTTACAAGTTCATTTTCGGAGGAACATATTTACCCCTTTTACTCTCATTAAACGGGAATAAAACATTTGTATATTTTTCCCTGGGTGCAAATAAGGGAAAACTGGTCTCAAAAGAAAACTGATATGTAAAACAATCTTCTGTCTACTGATCTTTCCTGCTCTCCCATCTCAAATTGCAGATTAAAAATTCAATAACCCAGATGTATTTATATAACATTACAACATTTTTAAACTTAAGAAAACAAAAATTAAACCATTGTTTTGGTGAACTTTGATGAAGGATAAGTTTGGCCTAAATATTGCCTTCGGGGCAGGTGGGTTTTTTTTTTAGTTGTTTGATTTTGTTTTTGTTAGGACTGATATTATATAAACAGATCTAAGTTATTGCAGTCTTTTACTTTTAACTAGAGAGCAGCAGGAATCAGGAGGAAGCAAACAACAACTCTGGAATGAGAAACAGCACTGAGAGGATTCAAGTGTTAGTAGGGTGTCAGCAGGGCACTGGGCATGAGCACAATGTTCAAATCATACTCCTGCAGAATTGGGCTGGTACATCATGATTTTGCTGTATCCACTCTTGTGCAAGAATCTGGCATGTTTCTGACCCTTGGATATCTTTCAGAATAATCTGCTCTGGATTAAAAACAAAGAAATATAAAAAGGAAAAATAGACTTTGCAAAACTGTGTGATATGCCTGCAGAACTCACCATCAGAAAGTGTTTCAAGATACAAAGTAAAATTAGATTTTCCCAGATTTTGCATGTTACAGTAGATCTTCCTTGGTTCTAATAGGTTCTAACTCAGTGCAGGGCTTACAATTGGTATGAGCTCTTACTACCTTTGCTTTTGTTTATGATTATTAATTTTATATTATTACTAACTTTTTTTTTTGGGGGGGACATAAAAGAAAACGCAGAGGGCAATGAATTAATATTACAATCAACAATCAAAAATTTTCTATATTTTATATTCATTCATCTTTTCTAGTGTGGCAAATTCATCTTTCCCTCTGCCTAGAAAGTTCAGGACATGATTAAGTTAGGGAATACATACAATGAAGATACTAAGCTATGGTAGATTTCTCAAGTAGTACTTATGTTTATAATGAAAGCTTATTTCACTGAAACTGAACATGTATTGCTTTATATGGACAAAGAAAAAGCCAAAACTTAACTCATGAAATTATATGTTGTCTATAATAAGAAATTTTTTAAATTCTCTAGTCTTGGGATTTATCAAATTATATTTAATGTGTTCCAGATGCTACAATTAATCTTCAAAAAATGTATAGAGAATTGAGAAAAGACAAAATTTTATTGATGTCCTTTCAATTACAGCTGAACTGATTTGTGTCTATATGTGTATTTTCAGGTACATGTTTTTGAAGGTAACTTATTTATGGAGTATTTATAGTTAATTCTGTCTTTTGATCAATCACTACACTGGAAACCATGTAATTATCAGGACCGAATTAATGTCAGACCAACTATTTTATAATCATTGAGTGGTTTTAAGGGCCGTAAGAATCAAATAATGTTGCATTCTTTGTATTATTCCACCAAATGCAATATATCTAATACACATATATAAATATATTTCCTGTCTCAAAGTTAAAATTATATGAAATAGTTACTTTTGATTTCTAATTCAGGCTCTTTTTTTAATCTTTTGGCAAGACTGTAAGCCCTAGACATGGCAAGACTTTCCCAGCTCTTCACTACAGAACACTGATTATTGCAAAACTGCATTTTTTCGATGATATACTTAATTATGAGAGCTTAAACTGTAAACGTAGCATCTTCTAGAGTATATAGGAAAAGGCACCTACAAAGGCATCACAGTGTGTGAGAATCTCCCTAAAAGAACCACCAGGAAGTGCTGAGGAGAGAGATGGGGTCTGTAGCACACCTTTCATGCAGAATAAAAGGAAACTTCATATTACACTCATGAATTTTTTTCGTATAGTCAGTCAGCAGCGTTTGGCACACACTGTACTTGGAAAAGTATTTTTTCAATATAGGTTTGAAGAAAACATTTTGCTTGAAGAGAATTCATGCTTTCTGCTCCCAGAGAGTGTCCCAGCTATGTGGGAGTGAAGCACCATGGTTGGGCTTTCCCCAGCAGTTCTGCCACCAGGACCCTCCTTTGCCTAAAGCAACAAAGCTTAGTGCTGCCTGCAGAGCTGAGGCATCCTGGCCTTCAGAGAGCAAAGGGTCCCCTCCCTCATGAATAACTTGAATATTTTCATGTAAATGCAAAGATCTGCAGTTTGTATCAGCTCTGTTTTATTTTGCCTCTGGTTTGGTGACCCCAGAGAAAGGTGTCAGAGAAAGCCAAAGAAAGGGCTGTGTGTAACTCCCTGTATACATATTTGGGAGGGTTGGTTATTTTAGGGGGTGGTTTTGTGTGGTTTTTGAGGGGATTTGTGGGTTTGGCTTTTCAATTCCCTTTTAGGGCATCATTTTGAACTAAGTAGCACATAATCAGGCAAAGTTATTGAATTCTGTTTAGTGTCTCTATAACTCAGTGTTATGAAGAAAACCTTCAGTCAAGCGTGGTTTTAATAACGGCAAACCGATGCCAAAATTAATGGGTTTAAAGGATTTTATCCTCTCAGGTCTCCAGAAGAATAATTTAAAGTTTTTATTTTTCCTTGAGCACTGTTTTTTTTCTTTTTAAAAGCTTTTCATTTTCAAATATCAGTGTGTTTCCTACTTGTTTTCATACATTTGAAGGGGTTTTATGCTTTGTCAGCTCTCAGTAAAAATTAAAGTCTATTCAAATGACCTGACTATCCCTGTAAAGCGTTGTTGATAGAGGGAAGGAAGAGGAGTGGGAATGACAGCAACATAACGAATGAGAGAAGAGAGTGACAAGGCTGACAGATGTAGACTAAAATACCTGTGTCTAAGGCTCCACAAAAATAAGGTTGAATTCCTTCAGTAAGTTATGTCTACATCTCACTTGAAACCTCAGTAAATGGGATGGAAGTTTTGTTTAGGGAATGGTCAATATTTCACTTATTTGACTTCACCCCAAAAACTCTCTTGTTTCTGCAGACTTGTAAGATCAATGATACTTTTGCCTGTCATATCCCCAGGGAGCATTGCAGAAATCAATGGTGTCTTCCTCCACCTGCTTGTCGCAGAAGGGCTTTTTCTCACACCTGAGGGAGATTTCTTTACATACTGGGACTTGACCTTATCAGCTGTTGACACCCATGGCTTGGTTGGAAGTGATCTTTTTCTGAGCATCCTAGGTTTGCTCCCAGTTACAAGGATTTTGTTTGCACACTATTTATGGGAGTTGCCTTCTTCTTGAGGGATAATGTGCTTCCCATGTCTCAGGTTAGATTGAGAACAGTCTCCATGTTTCACCAAAAATTGTGTTGTCTGTAGAAAATCAAAGACTCCTTCGTAATTGCCATAGATTGCTTGTGAATGTGGTGAGGGCATCTCCACCTCAGAGCTGCTCTGCCCTGGCAGCTCTCCTGGAAAGAGCAGGCTTAGCAGGACTTCTGTCCTGCCCCAATTCAACCCTGTGCTGTGGTCCCTGCTCTTCCATTGGCCCCACCGTGTGCGAGACCACAGGAGGCTGCAAGGGGCCTGCGAGGCTGAAAACTAATCACTTCAGGCCTGCGGAATGAGGGGCTGCAGCAACCTGTGCTTCAATTAAACTGCTCCATAATTGGGACTGCATCTGCTCTATCCCATCCTGAAAGTGCAGTCCCTCTCCTCTCTCACATATTTGTTTCTTGAAGAACCTTCTTGATTCTTTCTGCAGGAGGAGTGAATCTGAGCATAGCTATGCCTGTGGTATTTACTCTTCCACTTTCTTGTGTTCCCTAAATTGGATTATAGAATCTGAAACTTTCTTTTCCAAGATATTTTATCTAAATTTACATTTTTTAATGTATTCTTATGTTGTGATTTTTTTAAGTGACTTCTGGTCTTTTCGTGACTGGCAGAGTATTTTATGGACTACAGGACATAAAATGTGCGTAATGGGCAAGGTCTACTTCTTAAACTGCCCTAAAACCATCCATGACAAACTGATGGCTGAGGTGTCAAGTTGGGAAGTTGGAGTGTTTTACCCCTGGTTTCTTTGTCCTACTCTTTCAACTTGAGGAACATGTAACATTACATGGTCAGAGACCCCATTTCATCTTCAAGAGGGCACTGGTTTTACGGTCCCTGTGTGTTGAGTTCTTCTGTGTGAGTCCATGGCCCTTTTTCGCTGAGTTATAACTAAATGATCAACTCTGTAAGGCTTAAATTATGTTTAATGCCAACATCCAAAAGTAGCCTGGGAATCATTTTACATTCAAGTAAGGATAGTGCAATCCTACAAACAGTGATTAGTTTCCAGTTCACTCTTCTGGTTCACAGGTGTCAGTGGTAGTACAGTGACAGAGCTAGAATACATAGTTAGTGACTTGAAGAACAGCAAGCCCATTGTATCCTCGATTTAAATGAATTGTAGCTGCTGTGCAGCCACACTAGAAATTTATATTCTGAAGTTGCAGAAAGGTGACAGAGCAACCAATATGCCACCAAAGAGAAGTTCCATTTCTGCTTTCCTGTTTTCAAGATTCAAAGTAATGTGACATCATTTGTCCCCTGTTTTTCTTCTAAAGGTAGAGGTAGATTTCCCTTGCACGGGACATATCACACATCACAGCAATAAACTGGTGTGACACTATTTCTTTTCACGCTTCAGAAAGAATCAAGCATCCCTTGTTCCTGATAAATCTGAAGTGCTGGGGTTGAATGAACAAATGAAGCTCTGGGCTGAGCACAGATCTGGGCTTTCACTGGGAGTCATTGCTTTTATCATTGCACAGATTCCAGAGACAAACATCAGTTTACACATGAATATGGAGTAAAATGGTGGTACCTACATTGCACATGACTGCGTCACTAGACTCAGAATATTTATATGTTTCTGGGAATGTGTATACTTCCTCAGTCTCTTGGGTTTGATTTGGAGCCTGATTTGTACGTACAAAATCTGTGGAAAAATTTAAATTGTCTTCATTTTCTATTTAAAAGAAGACTTACTGCCAAAACAGATTTCATAACCAATTTTGTATTGGTTGATAAGTATCTGCAGAATTACTGTGTGCTATAAGGTCACTAGCAGAAAATAGATTCCACACCAGAGACTGAATATTGGCTACATGTCTTAGCAGCGGCCATGGGAGAATATTCCTTCATTTTGTGTCTCTGCCAAAGAAGTGATGCAGATCAGCTTTTTACCACAAACTCACTGTTGTATGCAATAGTACCCACGTTTGCATGTGATTGAAAATTGAGATAGCTATTTATGCTGGTTGATTTTGTAGTTGTATTCAGATTGACAGAAGGAAATTCAGTCTTTCATGACCTTCCAGCTGTTCCAGAAAGAACCTACTAAATGAAACACTTTACCATGGTATTTGTTGTGTTCTGAATTTATTCTTTTTACTTAGAAGAAGAATTACTTCTGAAATAAAGGTAAATGCATCTATGTATCCCTAACCACTGATCTTCGCAGTGCCACAAGTGCTAATAAAGAGCAGACATAGAATCACTTGTGCCACTACATCAATGCCAGGATAATCTTTATTTTACTGCTACACCTTGGCACTTATAAGAATTCACCTTCTCTCAATTTATGCAAACATGAAAAATGATTTTGCTGGATTGCATTGTATGTTATTTTTTTGCTAAACTTTATTTCTCATGAGATAATGGCAAAGTGTTTACTTTATTTTTGTTCATGTAATACATCCATAAGTGTCGGCACTAAAATCCTATGCTTTTATGTCCAAAATCTTTGTTTCAATTTTGTGAAATAGTACTCATCATAACTTCTTTTTCCCTGTGGCTACTTTCTCCTGACTTTTAGATAATGCAGTTAATACAATATGAAAAGTAACCATTGTCCCACTGTTGCTGATTGCAGCAACAGGATATGAAAGGAATATTAGCTATATTTTTTTACTAATGCAGTATTAATGGATCCTTAAGTGCAAACCTTTTTCAAATGAAATAGCAGATGCAAAATGCTGTAGCTCAAAAAGGGAAACTGTCCAAAAGGTCAAAGCAGGCATGGCTATGTGCAGGAGCAGAAACCTCATGGCTTTGCAGAAAGGTACAGAAAACAGTGCCGGCTGCTTTGGTTGATAACATACGTACTTCTATATATGCAAAAACCTTTTTGGGGTTTTGTTGGATCCGTCTACCCTTGATCCAGAGGTTTTTGTGACTTTCCTGGAGGCACAAGTGGGCACGGATGGAATTTACTGTGGGATGTCATTATCTCACTCTTCTGAAAAATCTCAGTATTTGTTCATTAGAGATGCTGTGTTTTTTGCTGATACACAGACTAAATTATGGAAGTGTTTCTTAGCATCCTTCTTTTATGGATGGTGTTTTACTTATTTTGGTAAATTTAAGAGGCAGTAAAACAGCAAACAGAGTAAATAGAATATTCTTTTCATATTGAGAACCTTTTGGTTCCATTTGGGAGATTCTTCTCCTGAGAGAAAGTTTTGGAAGTTATGCCAATCCTTTCAAAATTATTTTAATTATTTTTGCATAAACATTATACAGAATTGTTCAAAGGAGAACTCTGGATATGATGAATTTCACAGTACTCATTTGTGTGGCTCAGAAACAGTAACATTACATTTCCTATCCTAGTAAATTTAACAGGTATAGCAGTCTAACTAAATTCATGGTTTGTTTGTCAGTTGTACTTTTGGTCCTGTCATATTTGCCATTCCTCTAACAGATACCTATCAGTACGCAGTCTCTAGATCAGATCTGAAGTAAGCTGATTTTTGTCAAGCTGCTGGGTAATTCTGAATTCTTCATTTGACATCTTTTAGTATTATGCCATGGCAGCTGTCCTCTGTAAGTCAGGGATTCCTCTATCAACAGCATACTGAAAAATATCTTGGAGCATCCTTTCAGCACATGCCTGTTAAAGGTAAGGGAGGGAAATGCTTTCTGTGTATTAAAAATGTAATAACTGTTTTGTGGAATGAGGGGATAAGCTCTGCTTTCATTTGGGTTTGTGAAGGCTTTGAAGGAGCAGCTGTGTGGGCCTGTGGTAACATCACATTAGTTTTGTGTAGATAACGTGCTCTTGTCATTGCACTGTTCTTCAATCCAGAAGGAATTTATGACAGGTTCTTCTTGAAATCTGTTACACTACCGGGAATGTAATAATTTAATGGGGCAAAACAATTAATTCCTTGTGTCAAGGGGCTTTGTCTGTACAAAATACCTAGCAGCAGCAGTGTCCAATATGTTCTTAGTACTTTTATTTCAGCTCAAAGAGCAGCATTTTCTCTTAGTGTGAGTGCTGAAACAGGCAGTATGTTTTCCTTTATCATATTTAGTGCTGCATGAGGAGTACATAATCCTCAATTCAAGCTGATAAGCCTGAAAGGGATTTTAGCTGCTTGTTTTAGCAAAAAAATCTTTTCTGCACCTGCTTTATTTTTTCGTTGGTCATGTGTTCATTTGATAAACAGTTTGTATTATCAATACAACAGGAGGGTATTTTTTTGTCTAGCATGGCAGACACTCTGGCTGGCTGACCCATCAGTTTGGTGTGAGGTACACCAAGAAAAACAACAAATTCTGATCAAGGCAACAATGTGATTATGAATCATTCTCATCCTGTCAAAAAAATAATGTCCTCTGCAGAAAGCATCATTTTAAAATCAGCTTCTAGAAAACTGCTCCAGCATAAACATATACTCTTTAATAGACATTGCATCAGCCACGAAACTCACATGGCAATCCTTTCTGATTAAAGACTAAGGTAGTCAGTTAATCAGCTGACTTTTATATTAGAGATCTTCTCATGCACCTTGCCAGAGATTTATGTCAAGAATGGGTTTCAAAACTTAGCATATAGTTTGCATAAATGATTACTGTTCTGGTGATGCACTAGTTTCTACAACCAGACTGAGAACACACTTCATTTTATAGATCCTAGTTTTTCGTCAGCTCTGTAATGTGGAAAATGGAAATCATATTGTGAATATTTTGGGAGTATTCACAGGAATTCTTGTATCTCAGTCTGAGGTGATTATAGCGTTTAGCTCTTGTTCTTTTCTGAGTAGCCTTCTGAAAGAGTAAGATGGAGAATAAAATGTTTTCTTCTACCTGAAAGCCAATTTTACTGTACAGTTCATCAAGGAGAAAGTCTTAAGTGGTGCTGAAACTGCCAGCTCACTACCCCAACTGTCCCAGTGGCTGTCTTCGCTCCCCAATGGTCTTGATAACAGTGGCTGACAAGCTTTAGGTCTGTTTTACAACTTGTTTTTAGGCAAAGCATTCTTAGATACTCATTTTTTTAAACCTATTTTCACTTTTCCCTGTTATGAAGATATGCCATATTAAGCTCTTCTATAAAGATTTTCAAATACTTCAAATTTTTCTTTCATTTGCCTTTGTTAAAACAAAGGCAAAAATCTCTGGTGAAAGCAAACTAAGACAGGCTTTTACGTTAAGAGTGTTATAAAGTACATTGCATTGTGCCATTTGTGCTGATGTGATTTTATTAGATGAGAAAACCTCAGAGAGAAAGCCAAAATCATATCAAGTCAGAAACACTAATACTTAAGGGAATATGCACTGCATATTCAAATAATAAATGATTTTTCATATAAAAAGCACCACACATTAGAATTTTTAGAACTCCCAATTACATGAATAGAAGTATTGGAAAGAAGATAATTAAGATCCTTCTGCAAGGTATTTCATTTGAGGAAGGCAAAAAGAAAAGAAATGCATTTGATGGTTTGGTTGTTTTTTTTTTCTTCATTAGATGTTTGCAGGTGAAATTGCATTACTAGCATAAACTATTTCAAAATCAAAATATAAGTGCAATTCCTTTACTGTCTTTTCCACTAAGGGATGACTTTCTATGACTTTTTTTCCTCCAGAAATTGAGCAAAAGACTTCCTGTCAGGACCCAATCACCTGAATAGTACTTGAATTCAACTTCCCTGTTCCAAAACCATCACCTACCCTCCACCTTGGCTAGCATATGGTGCAGATGCTCATGCAATAAGCTGGTCAGGAAATGCAAATTCTAATCAAATTTTTTTTTGTCCCTCGCTGGAATGATTTATGTTGTGTATTTTCTAATATTAAAAAAGCATGGTCACAGTGAAAAACAGCTCAGAGCCTCTTTGTCATATTGTCTGTGAATGATGATATTATCAGCCAAAATTATGGCCTCAGGAATTCTTGCAAGGATCCCCCATCCATTTCGACAGAAGAAACTGCCCACCAAATCCTCTTGATATTTTTGTATCTGAACCAAGATTTAGAAGGGAGATGAAATAGGAAAAGAAACAGAGAGGCCAGGAAAAACATGTTCCTGTCTCTGTAGCCTGGTATAATATGGCTAAAACAATCTTTCAGATGATATAACATTTCTAAAATATATAGAAAATAAAATTGCCCAAACTCCTGAGCTCGTGTGCTGTGGACGAGCACAGTGCAGTGACACAACATCTAGGTACTGCAGCTCTAGTTGTTTGTTCTTCTGCTCCAAGGGAAGCCTGGGGACCTGTAGTTTTACAGAACTTACTGAATACCCTCATGACTTGAACTGGAAGACAGGTCAGAGCTTTCTAGACCCCATCTCAGTTCCTCTTCAGTGGTGCTTAACTTGGCTTTGAGTTCATGCTTGCTCGGTACTGTTTTCTCATCCCTCTCTGAAACTTCTCTCAGCTGCTCACAGCTTACTATCCCAGCTAATTATGTGACAATGTAATAATTGATTTGTCAGTGCTTGCTAATTATAGTTAATTGTGTATGCACAGTTGTGATTTTCTCTCATTTCAAAGCAGTGTGATCACAGCCAATGAAAAGATGGAAGGAGGGAATGTGTGTGTGCATAAATTTCTTGAAAACTATATGAATGCTTTTCTAGTTTTTAAATGCTGTAGATTCAGCTACCAGTTGAGCTGAGAGAATTGGTATGTTAGGGTATACCTTAGGTATACCAATATTAATCCATAATTTCGTGTTGTGGAAATCCTGCCTGAGGGGCTAAAAGCTGGGACTGGGATTTCTCAGACAAATCTCCAGGGGTATTAAGCTTATCTATTGGTGATGGGAGAACTGGGCTGTTCAAAATTTGTCAGTATCAGCCTTCTTATGTACGTTTCTGTACCTGTTTTCATTCTTCATTCTCCAGCCTACAGTTTATCCCGTAGGTGTAAAACATTTAGAGTTTTAGTCTGATACTAGTCTGTAAATGTCTGTGGTTATCCTGTCCTGAGATAAATGTTCGTTGGTAAATATATCCAAGGTGGTTTTGAAAATCATGGAGAGAGCATTGTGGATGTCGTCCTTATGCCAGTGAATCTGAACTCTTTATGTGGGGTTCTAGACCACTGTATTTGCATCTAAATCTTGCTGTATGTTGTTCCTGCTGCAGTTGTAGGTGGACTTTGTTTAACAATGTATTTTTCCATGGCTTTTAATCTCCCCTGGACTTTCATAAGAAACGAACTCTCCTGCTAGTCTTTTGGAAATAAAGGGGATAAAGGATATATAAAGTACTTTCTTCTGTTCCCTGCATATAAGAAAAATATTATTTTTAATTCATCTGGTAACGTGGATTAAATTGGTTATGAACTTGAAAAAATTCATCGTAGTCTAAGGAAATGTGGGCTTTGTCTTTCCACTGTGGATATGGCCATGAATGGCAGAAAGCCATAGTGAGGCTGAGAGTGTAAAAGGGTGTGTGTGCTGATGAAAGTGCACAGTTGCAGCTGAGGAGGCCACCTTGGTAGCTCCTGACCTGGATAACAGGTGATAAGTTATTTCCCCGTTCCAAAGAAAATGAATGGGTAAGGAGGTTCACTTTCACTTCCCACCTCAGAAAGGGGCTGGCAGTCAGCCAGACACGCATATAACACAGGAAACCACATGCCTGCAACTGAGGAGCTGTGGATTAGTTTCTCTCACATGAAGCAGGCCTGAAGTGCATTTAGCACTTTTGCTGTGTCCCTTACACCTTGCTGGATGTTCTGCTTTTCTCATTCCTGGGTGCTTAGTGCTGAAGTAGGGGTCCCTTTCTTACCACCCAGGAATTGTCATGAAGTGTTCATAAGAGTTTTCATTTGAAAGTGAAGTGTGCTAAAGTACTTCAGAAAGCTCAACTTCAGTGATAGCAGTGTCAGTGCTTTGCTGAGCAGTGTCTTACAAATTGTAGGTGTGCATTGTAGGCCCATTGTTTTCCAGAAATTTTGTGGTTTGGGTATCCCACCCTGCCTCACCACCACCCTTTTTAGTTACAGCTCTTAGTAACACATCCGTAGAGTTGTTCATCTGTTTGTACAGCCTATGTTCACTGCTCCCAGTCCTGCCCTGGCTCTGTGCTGGACTGCAGCCAGGCGCAGTTGTAGGACAGGAATCAGGGTTAGTTATCCTCTTTGGTAACGCACTGGCTTTATGTTGAGGAGCAGCTTCAGGGGTGAGTAACAACATGAAAGTAATTGTATATGGCTTTAAGTACAGAATGGACCACAGAAGCAGGAGGGCAACTAGTTATCTTAACCTTACAAAACTACTAGGGAAGACGAGAGGACAGACATGTGAAGAATAGGAAGAGGTTTTCCAAATTAGTTTGTCCTACATTCTCTGATAAGTTGTTCTGTGCCACCTTGGTGATGCAGAACAGCCATAAAGCTGGTTTAACAGCATGGGTTTTTTTGGATTTACTGCTTCACCAGAGCACTGCAAAACAACTGGAGTGTAATGATGAATCAGTCCTGTTTATTTAATTTTGTTTTACATACTTGAGCTTTACAGCAACGTTATTAATGGCTAAAACTTGAGAAACATTCATCTTTGTTTATAGCAGAAGCTGAAATAGTTGGGAAAAAAAAAAAAAAGATGTTTTCCCTCTGTTTTTTAACTTTTTCAATTAAACTGCATTTGAATTTTCAGTCTCTTGAGATGCATTCTTCAGCGTCTTTTCTCATGGTTGAACGTGTGTGTCATTTCCCCAGAACTGAATTCTCTAGGGCTAAGAGTTACTTTACATATTCCTTAGATACGAGGCAATAAAGAACAAATGCATTGAACAAATGGAAAGGAAGAACAATGCTCTAAAAGTAGTCATCATCTTATGCAGTTATAATTATTACATGTTGTCTTCTTTTGTATCTCTGCTTTACCTTGGATATCCTCTTACATAATTTTATGTGCATATGTTGTGCTTAACCGTTACTTAACAACATACTGTACCAGTTCTTTAGCAAATAGACTCTGATGATGGCAGAGAAATTGGAGGTTAACAATGTTCATGTTGTGAGTCCTGCCAAAGACTTTAGACTGTTTCCATTGAGTTCAAAGGTGACTTTTAGCAATTTAAACTGTGGAAATGAAATTTTGAAGTGTGGTGAAAATTATCAGCTGGATTCTTTAGTAGCGTCTTAGAAAGTTTTGGTTCAGTGTAGATCTTCTCTTGGGCCGAAGAGTTTGGCATTTTCCTTTGTATTACTTTTATTGCTCCACTACTTCTTATAGTAATGAGTAACAGCTAAATCTGAAGCATCTCTCTATTTGATTGCATTTGATTAGTAGTTTTCTAAGATAGTAACTTTAGAAGCCAAAAGTTGAAAAATGGGCTTCACATATTTGTGTTCAAATGGAAAGAATTTTTCTGTACCCCCTACCAGTTTATAGTGGTTGTGTTTATTCATTTTCAGCCAGCTCTTAAGGAAAAACTTAGGATCATAAACACCTAAAATTGAAATGCAATGAAATTTAGTAAAATGTAATTTCTCATTAATGCATCAAGTATTTTTTCCCCCTATAGATGACTTCACCATCATGGTGAAATTTAAGGAAGGGTCTATATTTGTCACTTTTCTAACAACTTACAGCCAGAGCTAATCTCACTTTATTGCAAAAGATGGGTCCACAGAGGTTATCCTGCAGTGTTATGAAACATGCTCCCATCCACCAAAGGGAATCCAAGAAACTCTAACTCTCAAGGTCTGTCTGCAAAACATAGCTGCCAGCTTAGGGGTTCTTGTGCAGCAGATGTTTTACTCCAATGCACCATGCTCCAGAATGCGTAGAATGATGGATACACAGTGTTTGCAGGGGGAACAGAGCAGAAATGACATAGATCAAAAAAGCCAGATATCCTCTGCCAGAAATAAATCACACTGATTTTTTTCAAAGCAGCTAAAGATAGTTGTAAACTCTTTATTTACCTATGGATTTTTAAAATGTGATTTTAAGTTAAATGCAGAATATTCACATTGCAAATATATTGAACAAAAGTCATGAAATTTGGATTTCCTGACTTTTGATGTCTGTGGTTATCCACTTCATTATTAAGAGCAAACTCTAATGGGAAATAAGCCCATTACAACATTCTGACACTGAAAACAGTAATTCCATTGCTTCATTAAGCAAGTACCAGTAAGTTCTATTTCCCATCTGAAATATTTTCCATAAGATGTTATTGCAAACATCTGAAATAAATCCACATAGGAAATCTGATTTTTCTTAAAACTGCCAGTGAATAAACACGCATGGAGAGACATCTTACTACTAGTCCTTTTTATTGGGTTCTACTACTTTGAATGTTAAAGTTAGCTTTAAAGCATGCTTTTCTTATTAGAGAAAAGGCACCCTCAATTTCTTTAGAAGAATCCATGTAAATTTAAAATTCGTGTGTATGTATAGCTTGAAATTTTCTGTCATCTTCTGCAGAGTTAGTGGTATTTATTTAATAGAAAAGTTTATCAGTGTGTACCTATGGACACAGAAAGTTAACTTTTTTGGTGATACAAAAATTTAGCTCAATTTAGCGTGCTTGTAAGCAACAGGTTTCTTGTTTGCTTAAAGTAAGGAGGCTTTAGAGATATCCAGGATGGGTTTTACCACTTATTCTTTGAAGCTGGAATGTCACCCTTTCTTTCGTTTTTCAGTTTCCCCCTCAGTGAACTTGCCCTGCTGATGGGTCTCAGCATCAGCCTTTTCTGAATTCTGCATCCCCACAAGTGGCTGCTTTCAGGCTCACCGGCAGCAGGGCTGCTCACATCCCTCCTGGCTCTGGTCCCTGGATATCTCGATGCCCACACTTCAGTGGATGTCACCAGCATGTTTTGGGCAATGCTGTGAGGGTGAGGGGTATGCACAGCTGGAGGTGAGCTCACTGCACTGCTCAGCCATCCAGCAGAGATGGAGGTGTTTTGTGACTGCTTCCAGACTGAGTGTGTGCAACTGGGCTTTAAACCAAATCCTTTCGACCTGAGGATCACTGACACAAAGCCTTCCAGGTTTGCTTTTAGAGACAGGTTTGTGTGTGGGTGGAATTTTAAAGCATATTCATTTGATAAGTCTGCAGTCTCTGGGTACAGAAAGCACCCGTTCATTGACAGCTCCTGCTTCCCTTTGCTGTGAAGCAGCTGGACTGCTTGGGAGAGCCTTGCTGGCAGGTGGCTGCAGAAGCACTGGCCTGTGCCCCTGCTTTCACCCAGGCTGTCAAGACACACTGAAATTGGGTGTTCACTTAACAGCTCTAGGACTGGAGCATGTAATTGACATAAAGCTGTCCTAGTATTTCCTTCTTTGTGTAAGGAAGCACTCAGTGCAGTACAGTACAGTGAAATCCTGGCTCTGTGCTAGTGCAGGACAGTGTTCAGATTTGCTATGCCAGTATAGAGCAGCCTGGTTTGCACTGAGAAGACATACTATGGCAGTGGCAGCTGGTTTATTCTCTTCATTTTTTTTTTTCATTTTCAATCCTAGCTCTCCAGGGGCCTGCTTTGAAACCTGGTGAAGCCCCTTGGATGTTGTATGCATTCAGAATGAAGTAAAATAAGCAATATCTTGCTCTTCTGTTCCAGAGGAGTCACTGCCAAAATACAGCTCTTCTAAAACGCAAACTTTTGAAGTTGAAAAGTTGCCTTCTTTCTAATGTATGACCCTTCCAGCTTGCTCTGCTATTTCCTCAGGTACATTTGAAGAGATTTTGTTCTTTTTTCCTTGATGTTTATTGCAGGACTTCTGTGTAAAACTGTAAAGATACTTTGGTAGTTAATTCAATAAGTGGCTCTGTATTAACAGGATTACAATGACTTGATTTCTTATTTGGAGTCAAAGTTGTCATAGGTGTTACCAGACTTCAGGTCTCTAGAAGTATAGAAGCAGTAGTAAATTTGCTGTACAACTTCATGGATTTCATGAACAAGTTGAAACACCTTGATAAAATGAACATGTATTATTTTCTGTGAAAATGTGCTTTTTTTTTTTTTAATCCTTGATAATAGTTTTATTCAAGAGCTCGAGTCCAAGAACATTCTTTTAACACAGCTATAATTGCTTATGAATATTCCAGTTATTGAGAACGCAATGGTAAATCATCTTGTCTTCATAGAGAAAGAGGAGTGTCATTGTGTGATGAAGACTGTGGGTGGGTAATCAGGACTGTAGAATTTAAAATACTCTTTTTTGCCTTTCTCTCTGACTTTCTTGCTTCAATTCTTCTAAATATGTCAATAATAGAGTCACCTCAAAGGGATACTTAATAATTGCAAAATGCTTTTCAGCTTGTAGCGGAAAAACGCAAAGACACAAAAATAATTTCTTAACTTATTAATTATTAATTTTCTTCTTTTACATATATTAAAACGAAAAGGAAGTTATTTTTCAATGGTTTCTTTATGTAAAAATGCTAACAATAAAGATATTTTAATGATCCTATGGATATACAAATCTCATCTCATGGCTAGGCTTCGTGAACGAAGATTTGGGAAGGCTCTATCCACGTTTGTTACAAAAACGCTGGTGGCTTATAAGGCCAATACGAGATAGACATGTCCGATTGCAAAAGGCACAGCAGAAAGACTCCTTAGGTGGTATATTCAGCAAGACACAATTCTTTCTGCCTTGTCTTTTCTCCTTGAGAGTGATCCTGTGTGTGTTCTCAAAGGAAACGGCAGCGTTATAGATGATGTGTCTCCAGGCCTCCCGATTGGAGGCCAGAGTAGACCAGTTATGTTGATCAGTGTGGCCAAGGCTGAGATGTTGTTTCAGGGCTCCTCTCCTGTGGCAGCCAGTGGCAAGTTCACCATAAAGCACGATCTTAGGGAGGCGGTGGTCCTTCATCCTTGAGACGTGCCCTGCCCAACGCAGCTGTGTTCTCAGCAACATGGCCTCAATACTTGTGACTGCTGCTTGTTCTAGAACAGATGTATTGGTCACATAATCTGACCAGTGGATGTTTAGGATTGTTCGGAGGCAGCATTGATGGAAGCGTTCTAGGAGATGCAGGTGGTGGCAGTAGATGACCCATGATTCGGAACCATATAAGAGAGTAGACAACACTATGGCTTTGTAAACACTGATCTTGGTACTTTTCTTGAAGTGTTTACTACGCCATACTCTTTTATGGAGTTTTCCAAAAGCACTATATGCCTTTGCTAACCTGTTGTCTATCTCCCCATCAGTCTTACCGTTTGAGGAGATAAGGCTACCTAGGTAATTTGCTGGATTGATTTAAGCTCTGATTGGCCAATGGTGATATGGGGATGATGGAAGACTTCCAGAGGTGCCAGTTGATAGAGAATTTATGTCTTCTTTAAGCTGACTTCCAGCGCAAAGTGCTCAGCAGTGTCTGCAAAGCAGGATGTTAAACGCTGCAGAGCTGCTTCTGTGTGGGCGACAAGGGCGGCGTCATCAGCATAAAGCAGCTCCCGGACAAGATGGTTTAAGGTCTTGGTCTGGACCTTCAGTTGCCTTAAGCTGAAAAGGCTTCCATCAGTAAGGTATCGGATTTAGATACTGTCCTGATCATCAAGGTCTGCCATGGCCCTTTGGAGCATCATGCTGAAATATGCAAATACTGACACAATAAAAAGTAATATGGCTTTTTCTTTTCTTCATGAAATGCTGGTTTTTAACTTCTTTCCTAATAGCCCATTTTGGTTCCTATTTAAGTAGCAGTAAACTCAGTACAATTATCCATTGCCTTCGGTAGGGAGTTCAATAACATCAAAATTAGAGCAGCAAAAATCTTGAAGACTTTCAGTAAATTATTAAGAAATAATTGAGTACTCTGTGACCAAAGGAGTTTTGAAAAGGGGTTGCACTTATTGGCAATTACCTTGTTGTTTTCCTCAGTTAAATAGGACAGGATGTATCTTGCATTTCAGTAGGTTTAATTGTGGTTTTGTGCTTTTAATTATTTGTAAAGCTTGAAATGAGAATGCAGTGTCTAGGCATTCAGAGTTAAGACAGAAATTACGTATAATATCTACAGTAAACATATTAGAACTACACAGAAGTCTTGAAATTTCACCTTGAAATACAGGTGAAAAATGAACTTATTTTTTTTAATGTAAGCTGTGTGACAGTCACCAGATCAGAGAAATAATGACTAAACAGCACTGATTGGTACTGACACTTATGAGTGATATTCTGATCTCCTACCATGAGAAAGACATAGGGAAGGAGAAAAACCCCATACAGCTCACAACCCTCTCAGTGTAACCCCTAGTGCAGTGCTTGAACTCCTCTCTCCAATGGTGTGAAAGTTTTTGAAGTTTTTTCCAATTCTTTCATCTTCTTTTTTAATCTCTTTATAATTGTTAAGTTGATGCAATCAATATTTCTTCTATACATTTGCTAAGATAGACTTGTTTTAAATTAGTGCCACAGAGATCAATTCAGGAGCTTGAAGTACTGAAACCATTGTCTATTAAAGTGTGAGACTCAAATTCAGAAGAGTACAGGGTGGATCTTGTACTAAATACTCCTCTCTGGTTCACATAGCCAGTGGGGAAAATGTCCTGATTTTTTTTTTTTTGTTTAGTGTGTGGGTGTTCTGATTGTTATATATCTCTGTTCAACTCTTACTGCCTGAAGTTCACTGTTAGTGTCTTAAGTGAATTCAGTGCCTTAAGTGAATTAAGTTTGTCTACTGATGTGTGACTTTATCTCTTGTTTTATCAAACACCCTGCACAAAACTGATGAGATGATTCCAGGTGAAACAGACCAAACACCCTCCTAAGATGTAGCCTGAATTATTAGAAGAAATGCTTAAAAGACAGTTTAGTCCTTCTTTGAAGTAATTAAAAACACTTAGGACAATATCTTCAATATAGTTCCTACACTGAAGAAATTCTAAAACGTCTTCCAGAATTTATGTAACATTCTGAAAAAGAAAGTGTATCTTTCTCATTGAGTGTTATGGATAGTATCAGTTATGGTACAGCATGCAATATCGTTTAGAGTTTCAGAAAATAAAATGCCCTAGGTCCACTAGCCTGAGAGAGGAAAAAAGTCATTTATTATCTAGGAGCTTCCTTGAGATATAGAAGCACACAGCATTACAAGAGTGAAAGAGATGTCAATTAACCATATTTACTGTGTTTTTATGATGGATTGTTACGTACTGAATTGCACTGATGCAGTAGTAAAACATGAAAATAGTGAGATCAATTCCAAACCCCTTTATTTTGTATTCCTTTGGTTGTAGTCATGTGTTTCAACTGACATCTACTTGATAAAATGAGCTGGTGCTTTCCCATGTGAAACCCCATCTCAGCACCACTTTGTGGAACACAGTTTGTGAGATAAACGTAGTTTACTATGTAAGAATTATTAATGTGTCTCTGCAAGTGGGATTTATGCCTTTGGGCTCTGTCAGACAAGAGCGTGAGACACGTCCTGAGCACTTTTACTCAAAGACAGAAGGCACTCACGGGATCAGCAGTCACATCTGAGATACAGAAAGAAAGTACCAGAGCACAGAGCCTGCAGTGATGGAATTTTATTACTTAAATACACACATGATGGCAAAAGAAATCAGTAAACATGTGCAAACCTTTATGGCAGCGCCGAGAGATGATGGCCATCATATCCAACTGTGGAGTGCCATGTCTGTGATAGAAGTGTGGCACCCCTAGTCCTCACAGGAGTCTGGGCTGTTGATATGAGGAAAGCATCATTGCCTCCCTCTCAGCATGAACTAGTATGCCAGATGTACATGCAGTAATCTTGGTGAAGAGAGAGGAGGTTATTTTGTACTGACAGTCTCTAAGAAAAGCAATTAGTTAATATGAAAACTGGTTTTTTCTGTGTCTACAGAAAAATAAAGTGGTTACCTCTGAGCATTAAATTCGTGTTAGCCTGTATTATGTGAAGTTACATTGCCAAAATATATCATCTCAGAAACAAAAAGGACAAATTCTATACATAGGAATTTGTGAAATAATAAAACCTAGATGTTTATTATACGGTGGTCACATAACTTCATAAAAGTTCATGTAGTGAACCTTTTATGCATGCCTTTGTTGATCATTGTTGATTAATAAAATCATGAAGCTGTTGATACTGTTGTATTTTGAATTGGTGATTTGAGATTAATAAGTTTAATGATGTAGCTTCAGATATTTTTTCCAAAATGTTAATTCAGTACTCTTATATGCAATAAAGAGATAATATCTAAAACATCTTTAGTTATCATAAAAAGAATTTTTAACATCACAAGAGAGCCTCTTCTCCTACCCCTTTTTCCTGCTTCAGATCCTGCTTTTTCCTCCTAAGGCTCTACAGTTTAGGTCACAAGTAGATTCTTAGTAAAGCTGTGCTACTGGTAGATCTTGGGATAGCAATTAAGTATAAACAGATAGGTTAGTCAATTTCTATGTACTGTGTATATGCATGTATGCATATGTAAATATGTTTGTATATATACATTCATGCACTTCTAGTTTTTTGCTAAGCTAAGATGCTGTTTCTATTAAAGTTTTACATCCAGACTTGACAATTATAATAAAATTCACCATTTCTTTATTTTCACTGGAGTGCAGTTAATGATATTTCACTTAAGGCATATAAAATTTACTGACAAAAAAACCCAAAATTGGGAAAGTGTCTCCACATTAGGATCTATTAAAAAAATGCCTTGAATTAAATCCTTCATGGGGATGCGAATTACACTGGCTCTGTTTTTAAGCACATTTCTTTCAAGTAAGTTCCAAGTAACCTTATTTATAGTGGTTGAGTTAACTGCAAAAACAAAATTGGATTTCAGTATAAAAATAGATGCTGTGGGAACAACAAACAATAATTGTGCTGCCACCCTAATCACTGTGGACAGGAAAAAATGCTTTGAGAAAAACATGTTGCATGGTAGCATAATACATATTTCATTTTCCTCATTTGATGTGAAGAAAATTAGATAAATTGATATAATCTGTAAATCCAAAATTAAACCACATGTGTGAAATAAATTCGGACAATTTATCAGTTAGACTAAGTGTACTTTTCTCTAAAAAAAGTATGAATAAAGTCAGCACATAACCTTTTTTATACATAGAAGATATTATGTTGAAACTATACTCTATGGAGTTTGTCTCACAACTAATACATGACTTGTTTGTAATTTTTCGCATATCATGAGTTCATGTTGTTTAAGTCTATCTAATCAAATGTGAGATTATGGATTTTTCCTATCTTTCCTAGAGTCCAGTGCAGAGTAACTTTCTTGTCAAACTAGCCAGTGGACACCCTGGCAATATTTAGGATGTGAAAATAAGGGCAAGTATATTCAGCAGCAGAGGAATTGCAGGGACAGCAAACTATCTCCAGTTTCAATGAGGAGCTGTTCAAGCCAAGCTTTGTAACTACAGGTTTTCATGATATTGGGCAAGACTGTTCGTGTAAGTAAATACACAGAGTTACATGGGTTTGCAGAAGTTTAGTACCTTTCTTAACTCGCATGAATTTGTGTTTCAAAATCCTACCTCTTTCACCCAGAATTAATGCAGGTAGAAAATTAAACACATTTTAAACTTAAGTTCTCTCCCAGGGCTTTTCCTGGTGCCTGTAACAGAGATGTAGACTGTTGAATTTCTTTTCCCTAAATGAAACTCATACCTGTGCCTTATTTTTTGACCACCTACAGTGGAGAGCAGCGTGCTTCTTGGCCCACTGATATGATGAAATTTCATTGGTGAAGTAGTAAGAGGGTATGTGCTGAGTTCTCTCCAAAGCCTGGCAGACAACTATCAGGGTAGGAGAAATTAATGTGAAGAGAACAGGGCAGGAAAAAGAGATATTTTTTGTTTCTCATTTACCTGACCTAGGAATGCTTGTCCTAGGTCCTTGATCCTAAAGAGGATATTTGTTTAGTGGCAGTTCCTCTAGTCTTACACCACTGATATCATGCAGCCAAGCTTCTCTGAAGTATTGCTTTTGAAGATAAACATTATAGAATTATAAAACTCGTGAACAGTGGTGTTGAGTACCATTCATGTGTCGCCAGCCTGAAGCATTGCTAAGCCTACACAGACTTACGCACTGCAGGCACACTGGGACCTGCATCTGTTCAGCACGCCCTGCGTGTGTGCTCTGCAAGCTCCCTCTTTGAAGGGTTTCCAAGAAAACAGGAACAGAGTTTCTCTTTGCTCGTGCTTAAGACTTACTTTTTAGTTTGGACATTGAAATTGTACGTAATAACCTATTCCCACAGAGATGCTTCTAAGACAGTTCCTAGAAATAAACCTGGCTTCCTCCACGTCTCTCATAAGAATTTCATGTAGAGCCTTTATCCATGTATCTTTTCCTCATGTTCTTTGAGCAGAATTACCCTGTTTTCACTGCAAGCTTTTTCTTTCCAAAATACTGCTATCAGCAAGTCAATCCCAGTCACTCTCAAAAGGATCATTATTTATTCATTAATTATGAATTATTCATCATTCATTACTTATTACTTAACCTTCAAAAGCAAGCAGAAGGTCACACAACAACAGGACTTTGTGCATGTGACTTATTTACAAAAGCTGGTAATTAAGACTAGAAGTTCCCTCCCATGTTTGTTAGTTCCATATCCGACAAGGCGAAAAGATCTTTCCTGCTTTCAGATTCCTTATATTATCCTGGTCAAGCTGACAGCTTTTGTGATCATTGCCCTGGAAGCCTTGAACTGTTCACTATGCTTCTAGCTCCACTGCTTTCCCAAAGCCCTGAAAGGTCCAATATTCCCTCATCTGTCTGTCCTCTGCCGTGGCAGTTGTGTTGTAGGCTGGACAGGACCAAGGAGTTGTTCTTCTGTGGCTACTGGATTGGCATTTATTATTTGATTGGGTGCCCCTATGTAGCTTCATTGCTTTTCTTTCTCTATCTAAAAACCTGTACCATTTAATTTCATAGCAATTTGCTGTGGTTACAAACACACAGAAGTTGCCACCAAATTTTCATAACTATTTTCATAACTCTGCAGTGTTTCCTTTTTCAGCTTGACTTTGCACTCTGACTGAATAGAAGAAGGTAAATTTGAAGATGATCATAAAGGTATTGTTAATAAAGAATAAAGAAACAAAGAAAGAAATACTCGTGCTATCTACGTAGGAAGAATATCTTCTACCAAAATAGGTGAATGGCAATGAGAGAAGACTCAGCTTCAGCTATAGTTTACTGAGATTGTTAAATAACTGCATGCTAGTCATATTAGAAGAATCTTCTTTAAAAAAGCTAAAAGAAAAAAAAAATTATGGAGGGTGAACTGAAAGGGAAGGTCTGTGAAAAGATGGGAAGCCTCAGGGAGATTGCTGCAAGGAACTGGGCTTCTCTTTGTCACTTTCAGAAAGCCAAACTTTCCTCAGCTGTGAGAGAAGTTATTAGTCATGTACATCTGTGTAATTCCTGTTTGGTTTTGTACCTGCTACAGATATTTTCATTCAGAACATTCAGAAATCATTAAATTTCCTCAAGTTATTCTTGTGTTGATCTAAAATGCTTTAAGTTAAAGAGTAAGTGACTTTCTGAATGATGAATAAGACATCAAGTGATAGAGGATCAGTTGCTTATTTTAATAGATTTCCTAGTAGATACAGTCACTATACTCCATAACAATGTGTGCATTTTGCTTGTTTCCAGACATTTATATGATCTTCAAGCCACTAACTCTAATAATGTTCATTAATAGAATGAAAACCCTTTTAGTATTTTCTCTTTTTTTTATAGCACAGATACACTAAATAGATTATGAGTGAGTTTTCTTTTGATTAAGGTAGAGAAAATACAGTTCTTGAGAAAAAAAAACCACAAACAACTTTCTATTCTGCAGCTACTCCTAATTTTCTATTTCTTTTACAACATTTCCACCAGAATTGCATGTATTTGTTTATTATAAGTTTTCCCAGTTTTATCTGCAGAGATAAAATTAACTCCTCCTTATGCATGTGTATATACATATTCCTTGTTAATATGCTTTATTGGTCTTATAACCCTTTTATGAGAGCATTCTTCTAGGAACATCTCTTAGTCTGCATGAACCAACATGTCTTTATATTCACTGTTTCTAGGTTGGGTACCTGCCCAGTAAATAAAGAACAGCTTTAAAATATTTTTTTCACGCAGACCCTGAAAACAGAGCCTTCCAGACCAAATGCTTCACCAGAGGAACTTTCTGTGGGATCAAAGATTTCCTTTCATGGAGATGATCACAGGAACAGGCTTTGTCCTAGCTGTGTAACTCATCTGGTGACACTGAATGGAAGAAAAACCCACACTGTTGCCATTTGTTAATTTGGCATTGTCAGCTGTAATTGCTGTTAGTTAAAGAGATTTTATGTGAAGTCTGATTTTCACTGCCTCCTCCCTCTGTGCTTAGGGCAGAGAAAGTATATCAGTAAATATTGAAGAGCAAAGCTGTATTATGACTGACAGTTATCCTAATTCTTTGAGATACACTGGTATCAGTAAAGTAATGTCTGTTCAAGAATGAAGTGCCTAATTTCACTTTGTTTTGATTGCAGAGCTGATTTGTTTCAATCAAAGAGTGACAGTATAATTTTTAAGGCAGGTGTCATATGTGCTTTATTTTTTAGTTCTGTGGTCCAAAATTGCAAATAACTGACTTTCGGTGGCGTGGTCATATCTAAATATAATTATGTAAGAGTAATATAAGAACAAATCAGTGCATCAGATTGATCCAGCAGAACCTGTTTCCAAACGCTTCTTGACCTAATGAGGAATCTTTCACCAGCTCCAGGGCAACCCTGTGAGAAAGTCCAGAGCATTCAGCCAGCTGTTGTTGCAGGCTACCTATGGGTCATGCTCTCCTACATTTCGCCTTTTCTGCTTGAGCTATCCCTTTCTTAGTGCCCCCTTTTCCCCTGACATCCCTTGTCAGCATCTGTTTGTTCTTTCCCATTGCAAACCTAACATTTGCTGTGATTACATTGTTCACAATGCTCATTTTTTGTATCACTTTCTCCTCTGGTACCTATATTGTTTACCTAGTCTATAAATTCTTCAGGGTAGCTATGGTCTTTTGCTGTGTATTTCTGCATACTACAGAATCCTGCGAGGCTCATCTTTTGCATAGGTTTAGGCACCACGGTAGTAAAAATGATTGATAATACTAAAAACAACTGTAATGTACTTGGTTTATAACTGTACCATAAAGGAAAATTACTTCTTCACCCAGCTGCTGATTATACTTTGTATTTTGTCTACTGTAGCTGTAGATATATATGTCTCCCTCTACAAAATAGATTAATATCTTATTTTTTTCTGGGCTGAAATTTAACACTGATCTATATCTTAGTTATTTTAAGCCAAGAGAATTCAACTAGTTTGACCTCACTGAAGTTCATTAGATTGCCCCCAAATCAAGTAGAATAGCTTGTCTGATTATAAGAACGTTATTTAATTGTTAGTATTTCTACAGCGTGTGATAGGATGACCTTGGCTGGATGTCAGGAGCCCACAAGGCTGCCCTATCAGTCCCCCTTGTCAGCTGGACAGGGGAGAGAAAATAAGATGGAAGACAACTTGTAGGTTGAGACAAGGCAGTTTACTAAAGCAAAAGTGAAAGATTGCACAAACACAAGCAGAGAAAAAAATTATTCTCTATTTCCCATCATAAAGCAATGTTTGGCCACTTCCTGAGAAGTAGGGGTTCAGCACATGTAGTGGTTGTTTCATAAGGCAAACATTGTAAATAACGAATGCCCCCCATGGAATATTTCTTTGGTCAGTTTGGGTCAGCTGTCCTTTTTGTGTCCCCTCACAGGATCTTGCCCACCCCCAGCCTACTGATGGGAGGTGGAATGTTGGAGAGACAGGGCTGATGCTGTCCCAGTGCTGCTTAGCAGTTGCCAAATCACTGGTTTGTTATCAACACCTTTCTAGCTACCAGTGCCAAGCACAGCACTGTGAGGGCTGCTTTGGGGAAAATTAATTCCATCTCAGCCAGACCCAATATCATTCCTACCTCTTATTCCATACAATTTGCATAATACTTGGATCTCAATCATTTTTATATATATACATATATAAATATATATATATTTTAACTATTCCATTGTATTTATTTCTCATTCTTGAAGTCCCTTCTTAGTGGCACTTACTACTTAAATTACATCTTTAAACCATCTTTATACCCCACATAGAGATTTATACATTTTCATTAACTACTCTCCCCTGTCTTTTCACAGGTAGATATTATTTTCCCATTTAATGAGCTTTCTCCACCCTTACAGATTTGCAAACACAGGTCATGACTCGGGCTTCATTCCATCAAGATGGGTGCTTAGGACAGGAAAAGCAGCAGACTTGATCATTGGGCATCAACACCAGCCCAACCTGGGCCATTGTCACACACTCCTTGCTCCTTGCTAAATTCACTCTTCCTTGGTTCCTGTCATTCCTGCTGCTTTACATCCTACAACATAGAATTTATGTCACAGATTATTTTTCCCCCAAAGTTAAGTCTTCTTGAGACACACACTGTGTCTCCCCATCCTTCCGCGTTACTCACCAAGTACACCTAGGTCCTTGAGCGAAGACAGTCCCACAAGTGGGTTTGCCTTTTCCCATGGGAGGAGAAATCCACATTGCCTTCTGCAGTAATTTCTCTATCTGTAGTACAGGGACCTAATCTCCTCCCACAGTATGTAGGGGCTTTCTTTGGGCACTCAGTAGATCCTCTGGTGTTAACCAGCCAAGTGGTTTCTGTTAAATTTGCATCCCAGTGCTTTCATGTCCCATTGCCTAATGCTCTTAACATGGTCTTTAGCAGTCCATTATACCTCTCAGTCTTTTCAGAGGCTCATAGCTGATAGAGGATGTGATATATCCACTCAATGTCACAGTTTCTTTGGCCAAGAATTTATGAGGTTATTTTGAAAATTAGTCCCGTTGTCTGATTCAATACTTTCTGGAGTACCACCTTACCATAAAATGTGCCTTTCAATGCCTAAGATGGTGTTTCAAGCAGTGGCCTGGTTTACTGGATGTGTTTGCAGCCAGCCAGTAGTTGCCTCCACCATGGTGAGTATCTAACACTTGCTTTGGCCTGTTCGTGGCAGTCATCTAATACAGTCAATTTGCCAGTTCTTGTAGTATTGGAAACCCTGCCACTGTCCTCTATTCCAGGGAGATTTTACTCAACTGGCTCACTTGATTGCAGCACGTTTCACATTCATGAATGACCTGTTTGATTGCCTCCATGGTCAGGTCCACCCCTCTATTATGAGCCCATCTGTATGTTGAATCTCTTCCTAGATGTCCTGATGTTTCATGGGCCCATCAGGCTGTAAAGAACTCACCCTTCCACTCCCAGTCTAAGTCTACCTGAGCTATTCAATTTTGGCAGCCTTATCCACATGTTCACTGTTTCAATGTTCTTCAATGGCATGACTTTTGAGCATGTGAGCATAGACATGATGCACCTTCAGAATCATGTTTGCTACCCATGCAGTGATGTCCTGCCACAGTGGAGTAGCCCAAATGGGTTTAACCCTGCATAGCCAACTGGCCTTCTTCCATGGCTGTAGTCACCCCCACAGCTCATTAGCCACCATCCAGGAGTCAATATAGACATAAAGTAAGGCCATTTTTCCCATTTAGCAATCTTTAGGTCTAGTTGAATGGCTTTCAGTTCTGCAAATTGACTTGACTCCCCTCCTTCAATCTCAATGACTTGTCAAGGAACTTTTTTTGCACAAAACAAAATAAAAATACTCAAAAGAAAAGAAGATAAACTGTCCCACTGGTTTAGAATTTATTTTAGAGAAACAATGAAAAACTACTCATTGTGACCACACCAGATGCACAGTCTATATACATTGGGTTTTTTGGAAGTTGTTGTGGTGGAGGAAAGACATTTAAGGGAGACATTAGACTTAAGAGAGACATTTTGAGGAATCTAAGCAGGGGTGGTTATATGATTTCTTTGATACTGCCCCAAGTGTTTGAGGATTTCATCTATCAGGGTACTAAATTGTCTCCAAAATCTTAAGAATTGTAATGTTAGCTAGAAAAAAATGTTTCATGTTCCCTTGCAAAGCACTGAAGGGCTGTGGGCTCACACAGGGCCCATTGTGATATAGCATATCTTTGTGCTCTAAGTTATTGTGAAATTAGGTCTGACATAAAACCAACACAAAAACTAAGGGAGCTAGTATGGCTCCCTTGATACCTTAGCAGCTGCATGTACTGCTTATTGAGAACAAAGAAGCAGAATTTATGCACTACTACCGTTATTAGGATGGTGTGCATGTTACCCACACCTATCTACTACTCAAAAATTCTATGGAATGTCATGAGTCTCGGTAACCTGTCTTTTATATGCTCTGTTAACAGTCCTAGTCATATCTCTTCCCAATGTGAGTGCTCCTCTTGCATCAAGGTAATCTCATACATTCATTTCTTGTATTTTTGATCTTTTGTTGTTAAAATAATATGGTTGTGGTTTCCTGCAGTAAGCCATTACAGAACTCGTTTCTTATATTACTTTGTTGGGGTTTTTTTAAGAAGAGTAGGGAAAATACTCGTTTCCTTTAAGCTGAATTATGCTGCTAGGTTGTTATAATCAAAATACTGAAATTAATATTTACCAAAAATCCCGTATTTATTCAACTGTTTAGGCAAACAAATTAAATGATGCACCATACCTCACAAGCGGTTTTTAGTATTAAAGACCATGAAAGCTTGAAAATAAAATTCTACCACAAATATAAAGCTGTATATGTTGTGTGTATTGCATATGCAAGTCTACTCAGAGTTCTAGTACGAAGGGTTGTTTATGGTGTTGTTGGGTTGAGATGAAATAATGACTTCACTACCTGATTTTAATCTAAAAAGAAAATCCTGTGGTCTATAGCAGAATTGTAATTTTTACGGATGCTTGAGAATTCCTGCAGTTCCCCTGTTGATGTTCAGCTGACCAGCCAGATTGGTTGTGAAGCCCTTATGCTGACTGAAAATATGTATCTGTCATAGTGCTACCTTGCATCTGTCCAAGTATAGTGGCAGTCAGGGCTTCTGAAAAAGGACCTGCTTATGACGCTTTTGAGAGCCCCCAGCTGGCTGCACGCAGAACAGCTTAAGAGAACTCTTGTTTTCAGCAGCAGCAGTAACATGTTTATGAGAAGCGTTCTAAACTTCTGCAATTTGGAATAAAGGCATTTCAGCAAAATGAAAATGCTGAATGCATATTCTATTCAAAGCCTTAACTTGGCTTCACACCTTCTGAAGGGTGAGTGATTTGCCCTTATTTATGGAAGAGGAATACAAGATCACACTCCGACTGCAATATTATAATGAAATATCAGCATGCTAGAATAAATCGCTGTCACCAATGCATAAGAACCCTCACTGTTTAGCTTGGATTAGACTTAGAAACTATTCTGCTCGATAGATATCAGATAGCATTTCAGTATGCCATGCTATCTAAAATGACATCTTAATTAGCATTTACTTTCTAATGTATGTTTTCTGAAAGACCTTTAAGACCATATTTTGTCTCACACAGTCATTCTGTGTGATTAAAAGGTCATTAGAATCTGCCTGTACACCTCCTTCTGCTGTTATTCTCTCAGGCCTGGAAAAGGTTAAGAGACATTTGTTGGCTCAGTGAGGCAGATGACTCATAACTTCTGGATATAAGAGGGGGAAGTGACTGCCTGAAAAGATAGAATCTAGGGTGTGGGCTTAGAAATCCCAAAGTTGTCATCTTAGCAACAGGCTCAATAAAATAAAACAGCATCAACAGAAGGTTTGAGCTGAAGTTTTTTTACTTTTGTTGTTAATAAAGACAAATCCCTGAAAGGCACTGGAATAGGATTTTTTTTAAAAATTGTGAACTTCATGGAGAGCAAGTGTCTAAGGTATCTATTCCCTGAAGACTAATGCAAGTGGTTTATGCCAGATGAGCAGAGCAAGATCAGAATATTGAGTACACCAGTAAACTTGCAAAACCCAGTTTATACCCTTCCCTTAATTGTTGTGGGGTTTTTTTTGCAAAAATGTTGTTGAAATTTCTATTTTCCATGATATTATCTGATGCCTGTGTCCTACCTTGGCCTCACTGAAGGAGGTACGTAGCATGCAACATGCCTAAAAACAGAAATATACCTTTACTTTTTTTTTTTATGTGGGATACAAAAGAAATGCATTCAAAGTGAACATAAGAGGAAAATAAGAGAAAAGTAAACTGAAATAATTTAGCTGTATTTTCCCTCTGTCATTCTGATTTCCCTTGTGGAAAAACGTCTTGGTGTATATCATAAAAATAATCTCTTATATGATTATCTCCATGCCACTGATAAATTCAATTTACTCTTCTTTAAAGCATCTTGCTGCTGAACAGTCTTTTCTTTGTTTCTGAGCACAGATTATCTCTTCTGTCTGCAATCCACATCAAGTTGAATTTTTCTCCCATTCCATCATAACACTTTTGATGAGATTCTTACTCTCATTATCTTTGGAAGACCAAGCCTAACTGTGTGCCTGCTTTTATAAAGTTCGTATGTTCCTGCAGTCACATCTCCTGAAGAGATACTGTTTTCTCTTATGTTTAACTGATTATATTTTCCTGACCACAGATGAAATTCATGACAGTGTTTAGCAACTGCTGTCTTTGCTATACATACTTGGACTGTGTGCTTTGTAGTAAAAGGAATTGCTTCTAATCTCTTGTATTTTTTAGTTTACAGCTTCAAATGGTTGTTTGAAATTAAGGCATATATAAACCTTCCACATCAATCATCATTAGTAACATTAGCATTATGGCCTAAGATTGAAAGGTTAAGTAGAATGCAAGAATATGTAAAGGGAGGACAAAGCTGTTTGTTGTGCAATGTGGAGAACAGAGGCAATAGGACATTGGTTTACAAGCTGTTCACTTTGCAGCAGTTCAAAGTCAAATCAATATGATTACAGGATCTAGGGGATTTTTATCAATTTAAATATTTGTATGCAGATAACAGCAGTGGATGCATAGCCAGAGCTTATTGTATTACACTAGTACCTATTTGCTACTACATTGATGGATCATTGAAATGGGAATATATTCTAAGGAACTCAGAACTCAGAATATATTCTAAGAGAGAGAGAACAAATGTTGCCTTGCATTCACATGGGATTTACCAGGAAGTCTTGTACTCTAATTTGAGATGAAGCTCTAATTCAGTCTGCCATCATCCTGGTTATCTTTCTTCTCTCTGCTTTTACAGCCACTGTAAACTATTTATTTCTCCAGGCATTCTAGCCCATATCCTTCTGTTACCATGTAAAGTCAGTATTCATGTATATGTGATTTTAGAAATGAAGTTTCTGCAACTTTTTCCTTTTTTTAATTCAATGAGATGTTATGTTAAACTTTTAATTTTATGTAGCTCCCGATTTCTTATAAGTTTACATTCACAACTTTGATCTAGCAGGTTAACCCAAGAGTGCCATTCCTTCAGTCATTTTTTTCAAAATTGATTTATTTTTCTTCTTCAAGAAATATCTCAAATTGCCCTCAGTTGAGTAGTTCTAATTAAGAAATACAAACTGCATTTCATATAGCCATCTCTTTGGCAAAAAAGATGGAAATTTGCACCTAAGTAATCAGTTCATTGCATAATTCTTGCTTAATGTTCCCCTTATGAGTGTTGTAAAAGAGACAGTGGCAAACAGGTGCAGTCACTAAAGAGTATGGCTCATACAAGTGATCTCTGTCAAGCACAGAATTCTTTTTCTAACATTTTCTGAGTGCTTCAGAGTCCTAGAGTCAAAATCAGAAGGAGCTTACTGGTTTTCTAAAGCCTAAACTTAAAAAAACAAGTTACTCAGTTCCCCTCCTAGGCTCAGTATTACACAATGTGGCAGAAGGACACTTTGGAAAAACTGTGTGAATTTCCAGTTACTGAGAGTATTCAAACTTTGATGGGAGTCGAGGTGTTATTTCCAAGCGGGCACAAAAGAAGGTTCTAATATCTGCTAGTCTTCAAGAAAAGAGGTGCATGCTGTGTATGTATCTATGGCGATACTGTCTAGAGTGACACCTGCATTTGATGTCTTTATTATGCCCTATTCCATCAGGAGAGACACCAAATATGAATGTGTATTTCGAAGAACTTAGTAATATTAGGTAGAACCATCAACCCTTATTCATGATTCACATTATTAGTTGCAATAGAACTAGTGGTCCGTATATTAAAAGCTATGGTGAAAAAGCTGTTTGTGTTCTTTCTCTACCTGATTTCTGTCACTGTGGTTCAACATTGGGAAAATACCCATGGAGCAGCAGTGACTTGAACATGGGCCCTGAGCTGGCCTGACTGAATTCTTGGAGATCTTAGGAAAAAGCTTGGCAAGCAGAAGTAGGGCACCGTTTATTTATGTCCGTTAGTGTCAAGGCTGCATCGTACTTCATTTCAGACAGATTTTTGTTTGTTTCCTAGTACAGCCTATTTTGACTTGTTTGTTATAATAAAGGTGAACAAAATAAAGCAATTATTATATAAATGTTATAAATAATATTATTTATGTAACAAGACATCAAGGAAGGAAACTTGCTGGCTGAAAGACTTGCTGAGTGACTTTACAGTCAACCTTTAAGGAAGGAAAAGTAACAGTCTGAACTTGCCATACCATCCTGGGAAATCTGAGCCTTAAAGTTACTGTGGACAGTCATTTACTGAAGAAGTAGTGGAAAAGTGCATGATTTCTGTCACCCAGCCCACAAATAATGTTTGGAGTCTGTGTATTTCATCAGTATCAGCTACACATCATCTGAGCTACCTGGCCATTGCTATCAAAGTGCTACTAGTGCTGAAAAATGGTTTTAGAAATACACAGTAGAAATAACTCCACTCCTACCGGACATGTGCTTGAATAGGTTTTCCTAATCAATTGTCTTTATAACATTTCCTCAGTCGATAGGGACGGAACTCTTCTGAGAGTTCTAATGAGATTGGCTAAAGATGCAATGAAAATAACACCCAGAGGGATTGCAAGGCATAGCCATTGCAGTTGCACAAGTGTTTTTTCCTCATTTTAAGCAACACAGGGATCACTGTTCCTTCTCCAAATCAGTTTAGAACAACGGAATTCTGCACAATTCTGATCAATTCAAATCAATTCTGAACAACCATACGGGTTCAGACTTGCATCTCATGGTTTTCCCTGCTTACATCTGAGCACTGTGGAAAAGTGTGGAAAATGTTCCTACCAGTCTTGGCAACAGCAATATCAAAAAAACCAATGCCTCACTCTTTCACATTTGTAGTTGCCACAGGTTGTCTTGCTTCATCACAAAGACTTGGAATACTCTTGATGTTTTATATCCCTCATTCATGTGAATCAGGACACACGGCCTTGTTTACAGTCACAGAAGGAATGTGCTTGATATTGCTGTTAGGATTGTAATGCAACTCCTTATAGAGCTGTTAAAGTCCAGCCTTTTGTGATGTTAGTAGTGTTGTCTTTGTGAGTGCCTGTTTTGATAACCATCACAGTAATGGAGCTCAAAACTTCTTTAACAGTTTTTCAGTTCAATTCTATATAGGATCTTATGCTGATGGGCAGGCAGCACATGATTCATTCTGTACATCTGATGACAATGTACCCATCTGTGTTCATATTTAACCACTGTTTTCCTTTTGAGGATAAAAAAGCCATATAAAATGTAAATCAGTCTTCTGTCAGTAAATCAGAGCAGTCAGAAGGAGACTGAAAGAAATGGGAGCTAAACAGGGGAAGCAGCACTGCTGGCTTTTGGCACAGCTCGGTTGAGGTGTTCTGCCATTCAGTCACGCAATGCAAAGGCCATGTAGAGCAGCAGTTTGGGGGAAATCCAGCCTAAGCATCACAATTGGTGCCACTTTCTTCACATTTCCTTCGTCTCCTGTGATGAGACTTGTATTTTGTCCTAATATTCCATACACTAGCAACTAACATTTGCTTCTCTCTTCTGCTCGTGGGATGCTTTCCCAAGATGAAATTTGCTTAATTTTTAAAGAAACTCTCTTTTGGAACCATAGTGAGAATGAAATAAATATTAATTACACTGATTTGCATCAGACCGGGGAAGGAGGGCTGAACCTGATGCTATGACTCCAGCAAGGTGTAGAGATTGTTAGTAAAGTTTTACTTTAATTCTCAGAAAAGTCTAGCTCTCCATTTATGTGGAATAAATAAGTATATTTATTTATTTCATTATTTTTCAGTATATATTTATCTGTATTAAGTATAGACAGATCCTTGTCATGGATATTTCTCAACCTAAAGAGTGTTCACTGAAAGTAGGTAATAGTAGGAGCAATACTGTGTGTTGCGGTAGGTGTGTGAAATATAATATGCTAGAAATCTGCCTTTCTGGGGCAAAAAGTTAGTATGGATGAGAGAAAAGAAAAATTACTGAACCTTGATTCAGGAGATAATGACCTGTCTAAAGTTTTAGTTCCTACCTACATGTTCCAGAAGAGACACAACATCACTCAGGATACCTAAAATGATCCAGTACATAATCTTTGATTGGGTTAAGATGACAAAAGTGACAAATCCAAGGACTCAGGCAATAATTTGAAGAAAAATTCTCTCTTCTGTGGTCTAAGTAGTGTTCTGAATATATAGCTAACTAATGTTTGCCTGTTTTAGCTTCTTAATTGTATTGGTTTGTTTTTTCATGTGGTATTTGCATGCTCTACTTTCAAAATATTTGTTAAGATTTAACATATACAGTTTTATTTGGATTAGTGATTCAGTGTCAAAAATTAGTTCCTTTCCTTTGAACTCCGTTTGTGTTTAATTTGTATTCATTCCACGAATATTCTGGCTTAGTGTGTAGTGCAGTAAAACAAGTAGGCTCAAAGCTAATCTGTTTCTAGGAGAATCCTGGAGAGCTGATAATTCTTGGAAAACAGAGGAAAAGATTCAGGAAGATACAAGTTTAAAGAACCAAGTCAGATGTAAAGGAAAGTTCCCTTAGTCTAAGGACTAGTTAATCTTCTCATAAATATGACCGGGGAAATTACCTCTAAATAAATGTGTGTTTATATACATACTGTATAAACTGTTCATCTTCAGAAGCAAAGATCCTTATGTGTTTTGACTAGCCCTGACTGAGTGGAAAACAACTGATGTGAAGCATTATGCTTCAGAGCCTTGCCTGAGAGTGGAATATTGCGTAGCTTCACCTCACAGTAGACAGGGAATACAGATATATTTGACCCTTTTGCAATTTTGAAGTACTCTGTGATGAAGGACATGCTCATTTTTACTTGGAATGAATAAACATGTGTTAATTTTGTGACTATTTAATTCAATACAAAGTTTAGTTGGTAACCGTAGTAATAGTGGAATGATTTTCATAATTTAGAAAGCAGTAGAATTCACAGGAAATAGGTTGTTCCCTGGAAATTGTGAATGTTCGGGAACAGAAAAACAAACGTAACATTACATTAACTATTATGTATCTTAGAGAAATGAAGGCTAATGAAATAACAGATATAATTCATTAGAAGAAAAATATATGAAACAATATTTTAAAACAATTTAAAATCATTAGTGATCAAATAATTTAATTTTATAGTTCTTTTGATACTTCACAGTAAAAAAAGTTCATTAATACTTCTTTAGGGAGAGGAGGAAATGGGGTCACCTCATTTAGTCAGAAAGCCACAGATGCTTGACTGATCAGAAGGTGAAAGCCTTATCCCTAACTTTAAAGAATATTCTCTTTTTTGGTAGATAAATTTCACTACAACTGTGTCTGTGAACTCCCTGAGTTTCCTTATTTTATCTTTAAATATTTGCATCCTGCTTGCATATTTTTCAGAGAAGACATAACTTATACAATACAATTTTTTAACTAGCTATCTGGCCAGTTTTACTCACTTCAGATTCTTTAGCAGCATATTAATTTACGAGAGGAAAAATATTAGTCACATAGACTGAGAAGAATGGAAGTGATTCATTGTCTCCAAAAAATCTGCTGTAAACTATGGTAGGATTTTTATTTCTCTGTTATTTCAACAGCTTCAAAATTACTTAATGGTTTGTTTTACCAGTTTACCAGTATTAAGCTTTTAGTGTGTTTGAGTTTAGTAAAGGCTCTGTTACTGGTTTTTTGGGGGGGAAAGGTGGAGGGGGGCGGGAAGAGAATTAAAACTGTGCAGTCTTAAGATATCTTAAAGATAGGTGCACAGTCCATCAAAAACAACTTACTTCAAGAAAAGGAGAATTATCCTTTCCATGAAATGCTCAGTTTGTCTTCATACAGGAAGCTGTGAGGACATGGAGCTTTTTGTATTGCCAAGGAGGTTTTCTAAATGTGATAACTGAGTAATGAGCAGGAATTTCAAGGGGATACAGTTCTTATTAAGTTCAAAAGGAGTTTACTTGATCTTGAGATTAGTAAAATTGAACCTTGTGTTATTTTTATAATATATTTACAAAGCAATTCACTTTGTGCCTGCAACACGGTGCTGTCCGTGGTACATTAGTTTTGCTTTTGTCTTGCTTGAGCCATCTTGACTATATTTTGCTGCCCACAGCAGGGTCTCCTTCTTGTAGCATTACCAGTCATTTTCTTTTTCTTTCTTTCTTTCTTTCTTTCTTTCTTTCTCTTTTTTCTTTCTTCCTTTCTTTCTTTCTTTTTTCCTTTCTTCCTTTCTTCCTTCCTTTCTTTCTTCCTTTCTTTCTTCCTTTCTTTCTTTTTTCTTTCTTTCTTTCTAATTAAAATTAATTACAAATTAAAAATGCATCAAATCTGTTTTTGTCATTCCTCCATGTTCAGAACTGTTAGCTAGCATGTGGGATGATGTTGCAGTGGTCCTTCTGCAGAGTTGACCAGTGCAGCAGGTGCTGCTTCAGAAAGGATTTGCATGTGAAGGATTTCCAGGTAGCTGGAACTAGACTGGAAGACCATTCAGAGCCTGCATTTGTAAAGAACTTTAGTGTAACCTTCCTTTTGGAGGGAGAGAGGAGGGAGAAATTATATGGAGTTGGAGCTTGATATGTTTATGAATTGCAATATTTGATTTCTTAACATTGCCTTTGTGATCCAGAATATGCATTCCAGTTCTGTTTCCCTAACATAAAGTTGCATTATGTCTAGAAATTAGAAAAACTGTAATGGGGAAATACTAGCAAATAAATACTGTAAGGAGTAACAGTAAGCGTACTTCAGAAGATGAAATAGAAGCTTTATAATCCCTCTTCACATTTCCTTGTTCTGTCCTTTAGAGAGGCCACTAAAATTTGAGAGTGAAGGTTACATGCAAGGGCATTAGCAGTTTCTAATCTCTCTTCTAATTCACAGAAATCCCAAATAGCAAATGAAGAAGCTAATTAAAGACATGATTCCAATTACAATGAGGTTCTGTGCTGAAACTAACTCAAAAATTGTATAATGAGCATCATTTATCTCTCAGTGATTCCAGAACTTCTGAAATCACCGAGAACAAAAGATAAACCAACCAAAAGGTGAACTTCCTCCTGTAAAGTCTCACTCTGCAATACAAGTCTGTGATTTTAAAATGAGGTTTTAAAGCTCATACATACTTTAGTTGCTTGCCAGTCCTTCCCAGAGTGGCACAGTGGGCAGTTCTGTTCCCTATGTTATAGCTACACGTCATGAAAATTTGATAGGCATGAGAATTGAGCACAGTCTGTCTTTCCCACCTATCTTCCCACTCAAGGGTTTTTATCCTGCTGGGTACATTTCTTCAAGCATATGCAGTTCTGAATCGGTAGCCTGTGGTCTCCCCATCAGTATATGGTGCTCTGTTAGTGTCTCAGATGTTCAGTGTCAGACCTAGTGGGCTCCAGTTGTGTGGTCATTCTTCAAGAGGCATGTCCATTCATGCTTTGGAAAGCAGTGCTTATAATGATAAGAAAAAGAATACTTAATGTGCAGGTAGTGAAATTAAGACAATATAAATTTAGGTGCCTGTGGGTGGATGTCTTCATATGGATGAAATAGGTGATCTTCTACTATGGCCAATGGTGACCTTGCCAGTACTCAGAAAGATTTATTTTAACTGCTTTAATTGTTTTCATAGTCAATTAAACCACCAGAGCCATAACGCAAAATCTGTTAATATGTGCTCCTTATAAAAGAATGTTTAAAATCCATGAATCCTACATTTGCTCAACCTGAAGTGACTACACTATATCTAGCATATTCTGTGCCTTCTTGGAAATTTTAGGAAAACATCAACTCTGACAATCTATGGATTTCTACACACAATTGACTTAAAAAGAATAAAAATACTCAACCACTGTTGAAGGCTAATTTCCCCCCAAATAAACACCTTCTATTGAGATTAAAGCCAACCATCATCACTATGAGATGCATTTAAATGTTATTTAGTAGATGAGTCTAGGAAGTGAAATTCAAGCCTTTCCAGGTTAACAAAAATAGTGGACTCAGCAGAGACCTTGGTTTTATGTCTTCTTACAGTCTTTCTGCTGCCATGTCTCTTAATTTCCAATACCAAAACCTCTTCTTTCTGTGTGACAAAGTCTCTTAGCCTGTCAGCTCTTCTGGCCACAAACTGTACCACCTGCCTGTTTTACACAAATAACTGAAGAACATTGTAAATTTAAGCCAAGGACCCTTGTACCTGTCCTGTTCCAACCTGGGATTATCCTTCATCATAATAGCTTGGATGCAGTCAAGGCAACATCTTAACCACATCGGTAAATCAATTAAGAAAACCAAACCAAAACAAAGGAAAAAAACCACAAACAAACAAAAAGCCACTGCTCCTAAACAGGGATATTTTTTTACCTGGATTACATCAATGACAAAATGCACTATGTGGCCTATTACCATCTGCAGTGCAACAGTGATGAGTGTGAAGAGTTGAAATATAGGCATAGGACATTTTTCACACTAGCTTCCTTCATGAAGAAAATGTCCTGTGTAACCCAGAATGTGAAAGTAACCTCTTTTTTCCTAATTATCTCAACTTGTCTAAAGAAGGTTAGAAGATAAAGAGATTACATATGCCTTCAGGCTGTTTCTTGTCTTACACCATCACAACTGCAGAAAGGCAATTTTAAAGAAAAAAATGTAAACTTTTTTAAAATTTAATTTTTTTAAAATAAATAGTAATTTGAATAACAAAAAACCCCCAGTTGAATAAAAAGCTGGATATTTTATAAATTCATATTTTCTTGTATAGCAGGTATATTTAGTATTATACTTTTTCAGGTAGTTTAAGATTCGCAGGTACAAAATTTGTTGTACTTACCTTCAGTAGTACCTCAACCGCTATTGATATGCATGTAAAAAGGTAAGCAAATTTACTAGACATCTCCTGCAAACTGTTTCAAAACACATTGTGCTTGCTCATAACTCTACTTGTATTTCACATCTCAAATAAAATCACAGTAGGTTGGAGCTCTGATCCCATTTTATGAACATCTTACTTAGTATTGGGTACATCTCGTGCAGCTTGCTTCATATTAGTATTGATTCAATTCTTAGTGTAAGGTTAGTAACATGAAATTAATTACTTTTCCTGTCAGCAGTCACTAATCCAATTCTGTTATTGATGTATTTTTCTGTCTCTGCCCTCTGATTTTTTCTGGCTCTTTTTTTTTCTCTTTTAGAAAGAGAAACACAGCAAGTACAGCAGGGCCGAGTTTACTGGGTAGAAGGCGAAGGTTTGGAGATAGCTGTGCAGTCTGAAGCACTGTACAGGTGATAAGAAGGGGAGCAGCTGGGGCTCTTTGCTGTGTGGCTCCCACATGAAGGCTGTTTCCCCTTTCCCCGCTCATGCCGCAGCTGTTACTGTCTGACAGATTATCTGATATGTGCATAAACTGAATCTGATTTCCAAGTACATTACCCTCCTTCCTTAAAGACTGTGCAAGGGTAAATTAAATTATTTTCCCACCACGTTGCTTAAAAAACCCAATTGATTAATGAAAAATAAAATATTCTTATTTTAATTGCTCTTGTTAGTTACAGAATTGGCTTAGATATTGAGTTATATTACATCGGACTTTTAGTTTTAACAATGAACAATTTTGAAAATTCCACCTGAATTCACTTTTGTTTGGATGTTTTCTACTTTGTTCTCATTGATTTCCACCGATGTTCTTTCCTCATACTCCATAGCATTCTCCACTTTTTTTTCCTCTCCTATTTCATAGTTCTTTTCATAGTAGCCATTTGAAAATAATGTTTTTCTGGTAAGACAGTTCATATTTAAATATACTAAAATTTATAAAAGTTTTGTGTGATTGAACACCAGAGCAAAGTCAATGACATTAAATGCTGCTCTATGAAAAGTAGAAAAACGTATTCTGAAGAATACTGAGGGCTTTGATTTGTAGTTTGATTTTCTATCAGATTTGAGCCTCTAAATTATTCATACATCCCAGTAAAAATAAAATCTTCTTTAAAGTGATCGGTAAAATCATTTGAAATTTTGATGGACTGTCTGATGCTTATAATTTAGCATGTAATGCCATCAAAAAACAGATACAATGCCAAATTGAGAATCACTACATTTTATTCATGATATAACTGAATATTTTAATACTTTCCAATGCATCTTTTTTTTGAAAATATTGTTCAAAATGTCAATAACATTGGAATGGATTAAAAAAAATTGATAGTTCATTTAGATTTCATAGATTTGCATTTTATAATTTGATAGAATTTTTTAGTTGATAAAATGGTTTCTTTAGCATTTCTAAGTGTTCTTTCTGCTTGAAACTTCGTGACCTCTCATGTCTTCATTTACAGTGCCACATGGCACATTTACATAGAGCCACATTTACTCTGTACAGGTGTATCTTAGGTATTGCTCGATTTAGATTCAGGATACTTACTTCTCTTGCTCTGCATAACTATATGCACATCTATCAGATCTGCAAAATTAGTGAGGTTACTCTTCACACAAATGTATGCAGTATCTCAACTAAACACAGAGATATAACAGAAAATATGAAACTTCCAGGAGGAACAATGAGGAAGAAAATGGTTTCATTTTCTCACAGCTATGTTCTTACTGGGGACTTCTTGAGTTTCTAAAATGTGAATTCATATTTTTATTTTATTAAGGTGTCTTCCATGATACCTATATACCAAAGTACTCTCCGAATCGAATGACCAGAACAGGGGCATTTGAGTTTTTGGGCTTTCCTGTGGCAAATATGCTTTATGCTTTACATACAAACTTTTTATTAAAAGTGGTGTTTGAGTGTTCCTGCCTGCTGGAGAAGTCCATGGTAAGGAGAGAGGTTAAGTCAGGACAGGTTATTTGCATATTTATGGGAACAAGGGAGATGCTTCATCCATCAAGTGTGGAACGGAGTTCCCAACATAGGAGCACAGCAGCCAAGGACCAAAGGACGAGAGGAAAATGCTTCTACATACTTCCCAAAGCCTGCAAGCTCAAAGGGAAGTCAAATGTTTCTTGTGTACCCTTTTTCTTCACCCCTGTGGGGAGCTCAGCAAAAGAGGCAATGTGTCAGTCCTTGATGGAAAAATGTATTGTGAACTGTGTGTGAGGAACCACATGGGATGGATTTGACTCAAAACCAACTACAGCAAAGTGTACTTAACCAGTATAAAATCTTATAATACCATCCTTAAATCGACAATTAAATGAGAATTGAGGATCTATTAACTTTGGCTTGGTCCAGCTTTCTCTTTGGCAGATTGCAGACACCAACTATAACTATATAAGGGCTTAAAAATAAAAATAGTTCACAAATAGTTTCATGCCAAAAGCCTTTCTTTTTGAAAATGCAACAAGTAATCAGATCCTTGAAGCATTCCTTTGATAACTAAGCATAGGCATAAATTTATATCTATGTGTATTCATACATTTTTTAATTATTTTATGGTTGTCCTTCAGTGATAGTATATTCAGAGCGATTTAATAGAAACTCTCTAATGTCTTTATCAAGTTATTTTCTAAGGGTTAGGATCCTTGTCAGTGTGTATATGTTTTACTGACCTTTCTTTAATTGCCCTGGCATTACCATTCCAGCATTTGAAAATTGCCCTTAGTTTACTTCCTGAGTTGCCAGTGCTTGTATTATCTTTGCCACCCACAGAGAATCGCAGTAATACTTGCTGATAATATCACACATTATTCTTGGCTGTACTTTGGCTCAAAGAGTAGGGGGACAGGGTGAGGGGGGGCTGTGTGTCTTTTCTCTAGCTTCAGTGTTCTGTTTTTTTCTAAAGAAAATCACTTCACTGCAATACAGAATCCCTTTCCACTCAAGAGGCCAGTTTAAAAGCTCATCTCGTAGACATTACCACGTTTTCTTCCTGTTTTAATTTGACGTTATTTTCCATCTATTCACATTTGAGTTTGTATCACTATTTCATCAGATGGTGGTATGTTAAACTATATTTTATCATAATTCAGAGTGGATTTTTGCAAACTTTCTAATGAAATTTATTAATCAAAATCACAGTCATTCAGGGGGATAACCAACCTGTAGTATTTAGCTCCAATTTATATATATATATGTATTTTTAAGTAGAATCATGGAAATACTTTCTGCTGTGGAGCCACCCACAGCTGATAGATTCCTATTTTCTATCAATGTATATCAGGCATATACAGCAGGTGGAGAGTACTAATCATCACTGACTTAGTACTTCCTAAAACTTATCAGAGTCTTTTGAAATACCAGTTCCACCACTCTTTATATTAACCTTATTTTTCCATCTCTGGTTTGTTTTTTTTTTATTGTTTTTAGTTTTTTCATCAGCATCTTGGAGTCTTCCCAGTCAAGAGCATATTTTCTTTCATATGTATTCTTTTCTAAATTTGAAGAAACTTAGCATTTGAAATCTGAGACATGGCACATATATTTAAGATCAGGAAAGTTAATATATTATGCTTTCATGCCACTAGTAATACTCTGCATATCACCTGCTCCTTCAAAACACTGTTTCTGATGATGATAGTTACCTATTCCTTTTAACTCCTAAAAAGCATACAAAAAGGTCACAATACCAAATTAAGGGTCTCAAAAAGATAGGTTTGTGTATTTAAAAGTTGTTTTATTGGGGAAAACTGAAATCTAACATTTTGCTATTGGAGGCAAACACAACTGAATGAAAATGATCTAGAACACGACGTTTTTTCTGTTTCTGTATTGTTCAGGATCCTTAGACACTTATGCATCTGGACCAGTTTGTTTCAGCTGGTTTACAAAATACAGAACAAAAGAACAGTGCATGTACCAAATATGGGAATTAACACTGAAACAAATTAATAGAAAAAGCAATGGGGATGTGTGTTTGCAAAGATGTAATGTGACTTGCTTGTGTGCAAAGTTTTAACAGGAACTGATTAGTAAACTCCTAAGTAATTAGAATATGATTTTCCTTATGGGAACTCATGACCTGTGCTAGAGCAGCCCTGTGCATTTTGAGGAGTCAAAATAAAGGAGATACAGAACTAAAGTATTTAATCATAAGAAGAAATCAGAACCCAGTTCTCCCTGCCTTTGTATCAGCACCAGGACACTGTGCAAAAGCAAGCTACACAGCTGTTACTTTGATTCACCCAATAAAGCCTGGGTCTTCGTGTTGTGTAAGGAGAGATGCAGGCACTCATTTATCCATATAAATATATTTTTGGGTCTACATACCTGTCTGAAGTTAAAATCCGAGAGAACGCTTAGAGAGGGCAGTTGTAGGTATTTTCAAGGCTGGACAGAAAATGAGGTTGAGAGACCTGACTCACTGGTTAATAACTTCTTGTTCATTACCTAGACTTAACAGCATTTTAATTTTATTGAGATTATTATATTCCATCCTCACTTATTCTGATGCAAGCTAATGGAGAGATAGATGGTTTTCTGTTTTCTGAGAAAAAAAGGTAAATAATAATTACAGATGACATTGTTCCTTAGAAGTAGGCACTTATTCCTAATATGTTTAATATTACATCTGAGGAAGTATGCTTGTCCTGACTCTCGGTACTTGTTCTTATAGGCAAATCATGCCTTCCTACATTGTATTAAGCCAGTGAGACAGCTTTTTCACTGTAGCAGATTTTTGAGTTTTTTCAAGTCTTTGTATGAAAATTTATTCTGACAGCTCCAAGTTCGGTCCATCATTTGCTATCTGTTCTCAAGTTGCTAAGCAGTTTATTGCATTTCCTACCTCATTTTTAAAATGAAGATTTTTGATTCTTCAAGACTTTGGGTTTTTAATGCTTTTTGATCACTTTTCACACCATCTCTGCAAAATGGAATATTAAATATGCAAGGCAAAGTTTTATACTTGACTGTTGTCTTCCTTGAAGTTGTGTCTGTACCTCAGCATAGCACCAAATACTACCAAACTGAAATGAGCCCTGCTCATCCTGTATGGGTCTGATTTTAAATTTCTGGAGAATCGGGAACTGATACTGCATGGTAAATACATGCTTTATGTGTAGTTCTGTGCCTTCCCAAGTGAACAAAGAGTGACTATGATATACAGTATTAGCAGGAAAAAGGAAAAAAAATCTATAAGAAATTAAATGAATTTTCCAGTTGATATATGTATTCAGATGAGATTCTCTGCCTTTAAAAAGATAGGGATTCTGATGGGTTTTTTCCCTATAGTTGGTACATTTTTAATACCTCTTTGCTATCAGAGCCAACTCCTTTAGCTGGAAATTCAAGGATCCTTACATCCACTGCTCTCTTTTATTAGTTCTGCTCCACTATATCAAATAGCCCTTATTGTCACCTATGTTACTTACAGATCTTCTGGCACAAATCTCTGCCATACTGCAGAGGAGGGCTGGTAGTGAGGTCTTCTTTGAAGTCGTATCTTCCACTGGCTTTCTTCAATCACTCCTAAGATGAAAAAAAGTGAGGAATTAGGCAAATTTACTTCTTGATTTTAATCAAAGTGTTGTTTCCCTTTTGCATACTTGCTCTCTCGATATAATGTCAGTTCTTCCTACCACAGAAATTCTGAGCTTGTATAATTGAGACATAATTTCAGATATTGAGATATGCTTTTTCTGATTAAATCAAAACAAAAATGGAAAATGAAATTCAATATTTGATATTAAAATAGAAGTGAAAGCCTAATGTTTCACAGAAAACTTGGCAGCCATATGCAGAAGGGATGTTGGTATCTACTGACACAAAGGCATGTTGGTAGATACCAACGCTACTCCCAGCAGTCACTGAGAAGTCCTGTATAGCTTAATCAACAATCATCCAGAGACACAAATACCAGTATCTCTGAACATCTGTTTTCCTCCAGGAGAGTTCACCTAGAAGGGTTTATTTTGGATTACTTTACCTGGGTTTGAGAAGAGGGATCATCAAGTCCCACCTTAGAAAGACTTTCTGCCCCACCCACTGGTGCTCCACTTCTCATGTGGCTGCAGTTTCTTACAGTGCAGGGCTGCAGGATGTACACTAGCCAAGGGTTACTGAAGGCTGGCAGGGTGTGAGGTTCACCTATAAAGAGACTTCAGATCTCAAACTAACAATCATAGAACCATAGAATGGCCTGGGTTGGAAGGTACCTTAAAGATCATCTGGTTCCAAGCCCCATGCTGTGGACAGGAACACCTTCCACCAGACCAGGTTGCTCCATCCAGCCTGGCCTTAAAAACTTCCAAGGCTGGGACATCCACACCTTCTCTGGTAGCCTGTTCTACTGCCTCACCACCCTCACAGTGAAGAATTTCTTCCTCGTGTCTAATCTAAACGTACTCTCTTTCCGTTTGAAGCCATTCCCCCTTGTCCTGTCATTTCATGCTCTTGTAAATGGTCTTTCTCCTTCTTTCTTGTAGGCTCCCTTCAGGTACTGGAATGCCACAATTAGGTCACCCCAAAGCCTTCTCTTTTCCATGCTGAACAATCCCAATTCTCTCAGACTTTCAGCATAGTAGTGGTGCTCCATGTGTCATGCCTACCTCCATTTTCTTTCCCCTCCTCTGCTTTGGGAATTAAAGCTCTCAGACAGGGGGACATCAAAGATCCTATCAATCCTGTCTTGTTTCCTCAGAGGAACTGGTAGACAGATGTTGTTTCCATGAAACGGATATTTTGATATTTGGCTTCCAGACATAAAAATCAAAACTTGCATTTAATTATATTTTTGCTTGGAATTAATGTGGTTGTAGTGTAACCTAGAATTTTAATGAGCAATAAAATGTATAGAATGTATGGAAATATAGTACAGCACACCATATGCACTTTATCACATTTATTACTTCAGCTGAATGAACGCTTGATCAAAATGAAATACTGTATATTGGAATGAAATTCTTTTGAAATTTTCCCCGTTACGTAATCAAAGAGTTGTGCTCCAACAAAACATTTCAAGCCTCACATAACATTTTCTAATGAAAATATCTTCCATCAATTATTTTTTCTCTAACATTATCTGGCTATTAAGTATTGTTTCTTGTAGGAAGAATATGACATTTGTCTCACATAATTCATACCGATTTCCAGGGGCTACAATACCGACAGATATCTTCAATTAATATGTGACACTTCCACTGTGATATGGATAACGTAATGTTGCCTCTTTCACCGTGATGCCTTGCAATAATTGTACCTGCAAAAAAAAAAGGAAAGGCAGGAGCTCTTTAGCTAATAAAGGAGGAACATCATGGTAGAAAATTCTCTGAAAAGTAGTGGCTATTTTTCTCCTTTTCACCAAACCCAAGTTTCAGGCCACCAACCATATTTCTCATTTGGGTCTTTTTCTTGTGACGAGGTTTGAATGAAAATGGGAGGTGCAGGACTTGTCTGGGTAAAATTTCAGCTCTGAATATCAGTTTTTCAGACTCATGCACATAATTTTGTATGCACACCAAGAATCTTTATTGGCTGTATTTTAAATGGATATAAGTTGATATGCTGAAGGGGAATGGGAAAGGTGAAGAAGGGTAGGGTTACCCAACAGAATCTAACAAAGTTTGATGGGCATTTTCACCAAGAGCTGTTCTGCATGAAGCAGAGTGCTGACCCTGATTCTATGGAGCAAACCAGGCACAGCAAACTACTTTTATAGCTGGCAAGTGTGATGGGAAGTTATAGCTGCTTTTAGACAGACTGGGAAAATGGCAGTATCACATACGTGTGACCTTGGCCGCATTAAAGTTTACTTGTGTTCTGGATCAAGTCAGAGTCCTCCATCTGAGTAATTCTGTGTAGAGAGGACTCGGGCCTTCTTTCCTCCACTGCTAGTTTTGATACCAAGCCATTACAGTGGGAAAGTAATTTGCAGCTTTAATTTTTAGAAAGAGGCACTCTTTAAAAGAAACATCAGCATTTATAAAAAGGCAGTGTCGGGGGCTATCGGTTGTTCACCTAGAAGAGGAGCTTGCTTTTTCTCAATTGGTTCTCTTCACTGCCTTATAATTTAGTGTCAGTATTTGCAACATTTTTTGTATTTCTGTAATCACTGCCATCTAAAGATCCTGAAAAGCATCCCTCCCTTTTTTCTCTGAATTCTTTTACAGATGAACATATATACACAAAATTGCTTTGTGACTGGTATCCTGTCCTAATGTTGTGTGCTTGATAGTGCATTGAGACAGGATGATAGAGCTCATAGCTCATGCCTCCAGAGCACAGACAAATGCATCTTTAATCTTTTTGGTATTTCTGTCATTTTAGTTTGGTTTAGGGGGTTTTTTGTGGTTTTTTTGTTGTTTGTATGTTTGGTTGGTTTGGTTTGTGGGTTTTGGGGGTTTTTTTGGTTTTTTTTTTAGTTTACTGTCATTGTCAACCCTGAGTGGAAATTGTTCAATATCTGCAAAGGTTAAATACCCTCAAAAGGATTTAGAGCTTTAAATGAAGTGTAACCTCTTTCCTTATAGCTGTGAATTAACTGAGTTCCAAACTACTGAGGTTTCAAAATATTTCTAAAGTATGAGATGATAAGACTTCAAGCATCATAAGACATTTCTCATTTCTCTGGATGGTGACATTTTACAAATTGTGAGATTAATCTTTGGTTTCTAGCAGAGGAAGAAGTCCAAGCTGCTTTAGTTTAACTCTTTGGTTTATAGCTCTTTCATATGGCTGAAATTCTGGAGATTAAGGACAAGGGTTTGAGAAAGGAAAGGTTCAGGACATTCTTTTCAATAGCTGTTTAATCAGTTGTCCTACAGGGAAAATAGCCTGACATAATGTCCAGGTATCTTTGTGCTTCTATCCTACCTCTGTATGTTTTCCTGTGAATTAATACATATTAAGCCATGCTTTGTTTTACAAGCTGCAGTAATGTAAATACAAAATAGGATGAAAGCTGCAGCCTATGGTCCTCCTTGTACTTATCAAGAGAGACAGGTACAGGGAGACCCCTGGTAGGAAATGTTAGATACAATATTGTATTCATTCCTGCACTTTATCCTAGGCTGTTGTAAAGCACCATTGAGTGCTGTTAAACAGCTGATGTGTTCCACCCCAGAAACACACTTCATTTCACTGAACAAAAATTCATCAAGATAGCAGAGACCATGTCAAGATGAGAGCACATGGCTGCACTGGCATCTGCGCTGTGCATGGAGAATGTTCCCCCATATGCTCACATGCTAGTGATGTGGCTGCATATACAAGCATTGTCAGATAAAAGTTTTACTGAATATGAACTCCTTTTCCCATTGTAATTACAGAACATTATGACTCTGTGACTTTATGGGAACTAAAATCCTACTTTTGTTCTCCTACATCGCTATTTCATTTGTAAACAGAACAGAACAGAATAGATGGTGTAGCTGGTTTTTTGGGGGTTTTTTTTGCTTTCAACTCCAGGGCATTTCATGCATTTTTTAATCTTAAAAGAGCACATCATTGCACACATTCACCGTAGGCAGTTGATGCTTCTTCACTCTAAAGAAGTTATGACTCTTTTAACTTAGAATATAGATCTAGTGAAATTCATATTGAGTGACTCAAGTGAAATGTAGGGTGCAAAAATGGTAGCAACATATTAAATCAAGTCACATTTTCCATCTGTCTTGGGATGTATAATGGAGAGCTGACTTAAACATATTTTGATCTTTTTATGGTTATAGGCAAATACTACTGTAGATGGTTTTTATAACATGGTACTATGCATTTGCCCTTTTTTTTGGGGAGGGGGGGGGGACGAGTTGTCTGCTGCTATGTTCATAGGTGGAAGTCCTTAGCTAATAGTCTGTAGTGGTAGTGCTGGGCTGACAGTTGGACTTGATGATCTCATATTGTCTCTGCTGCTGCTGTGTTCTGTGGTTCTTCCTCCTTGAACACAGGAGGCCAGAACTACACAAGATATTCCAGACCATTTCTGCAAAAACTGTAGAATCATAGAATATTTTGGGTTAGAAAACACCTTTAAGATTAAGTCTAACCATAAACACTGCAAGTCTGCCACTAAGCTATGTTCGAGTGCCGCATCTACATATCATTTAAATACCTCCAGGGATGGTGACTCAACCACTTCTCTGGGCAGCCTGTTCCAATGCTTTATAGCCATTTCCTTGAAGGAATTTTTCCTAATATCCAATTTAAACCTCCCCTGGTGCAACTTGAGGCCATTTCCCATTGTCCTATCACTTGTTATGTGGGAGAAGAGGCCAACCCCCACCTGACTACAACCTATTTTCAGGTGGTTGTAGAGTGGGATAAGGAGCCTCCTTTTACTTCAGGCTAAACACCTCCAGGTCCCTCAGCCACTCCTCATAAAATTTATGCTTCAGACCATTCACCAGCTTCATTGTCCTTCTCTGGACCACTCCAGCAACCTAATGTCCCTCTTGTAGTAAGGAGCCCAGAACTGGACACAGTACGTGGGGTGTGGCCTCACCAGAGGTGTTTTGCTCAGCAAAAGAAGTACTTCTATGGTAGAGGTATAACCTGATTTCAGTTTAGAACATATTTGCTGTCTTTAATATCGCATCTTTTCTTGACCATCCCCTCAGTTTCTTTTCCACTTTATTTCTACTTAGAAATTATATTTTGCCATTTGACTTTTTTTTCCAGTCTCTGGCATGCGGTATGTACCTGTCAGCTTCCACACATCACATAGCTGCAACGCACTTTCATTTCCACTTCTTCCTGACCATACTGCACTTCTGCAAATGTACCAATACTGATGTCTTCGGGAAAAGCATCACCCTTTATGACATCAAACTGCCTATTCCATCTAGTCTTTCTTAAAGGCATCCTGATATGCATGGCATCTTATAGAATAAAGTGAATGGACAAGCAATGATTAATGACGTTTAGTGTAGACTGTGTAATACCTGTGCTCTTTGTAAATTAAGAAACCTAACCTGTTCTTATTAAAAGAAGAATGAATAATAGACTCTTTGTAGTCAACTGCTCTTACCCCATCAGTAGGAAAAGGACAGCCAAACTCTAGGAAATAAGAATGTATAGGTAGGAGTCTTGGTAAGGGAAGATTGGGTTATATCCAGCTCACCTCTGCTGCACCTGCTTGGACTTTCTTTCTGCAGCAAAATTTCTATGAGTGGTGAACTATGCTGACAGTACTTTTTTTCAACAGTTGCAAGTGAATTCCTCTATCCCATTTTGTAGGGGAATTACTTGTTGGTTTACAATGGCCAAAATGTTTATTATTATTTACACCTCTGCTCAGTGTCACACATCAAAGTTTCCTAATAGGTACACAAATAAGCAGTAGCGTTTTGTCCATTTTAAAACATAAGATACTATCTACATAAACTGGGGCTTCTCCAGACATTCATTTCCTTAGCACTATTTTTTTTGTCTTTGTGGTGATTTCACTCCAGTTTTATTTAATTTATATTGGTTTTCTCCTTTTTCAAGAAAAAATAAGGCACATTACAGTGTACTCTTCTTCTGTTTAGACAGTGTTGGATCAGAAGGATTATTTTTCCCATCTGGATTAAGCAAATGATGTTTCTGCTCTGTTCTGTGCTTAACTCAGCTTTGCTCATTATTTATATGAAACGTTGTTAGCCACATTCTTTCGGTTTGCTTAAGATAAAACAGTATGTATGGATAGAAAAATACATAATGTTGCAACTTAAGCTCTATCATACCTTTATAAAGAAGCTGTAAAAAAACAAGTACAGAAAACTGTTAGGCTCCAAGCTCACAGCAACGTCTTTCCAACTGGGGCCAAGTTTATCTCAGGAGGTCACCAAATTAAACACTCATATCAAAACCCCAAGTATAAATCTCTACTATACTCACTAAGGCCCTAAACACATAACTCCCCACTGTTGTAAACTTGGCTGTATAACCATCACCAAACAGTTTAATCCACCCTTCTTTGCACCGAACAGTTTAATCCACCCTTCTTTGCTTACAAAGATACTTCTAGACACAAGGTGGTGTGTCTAGAAGTTGTTCAGAGGCTGTGGTCGTAGTTGCCATATAAATGCGTAAAAATAGAGGAATTGCCATCTGAAAATATTTTCAATCCAGAAGCTGGAGAAATATGTTGTTTTTATCCTCTGAAGGGGCATGAATTTACCAAACTTCCTAATTCTAATATTCAAACATTAAATTCCTTTAGAAAGGAATTTCTATGAAGTTATCTGCATGGTGATATAGTGCTTGGAGATCAAGCATATCATTCTTGGATTTTTCTGTAGGGTTTTTTAAAATTATGAAAGTTCTCTCTATATCAGAATAAGAATGAGAATATTTACTCTTACTGCTCAGGAACTATTGGAGTGATTACAGATTACTCCACTAGATCCCTTTTTTTGTTTCCCAATTTAGTTCCTAATGGGCTTGAGTTCTAAAAAATACAGTTGTCTACTTAAACTCATCATCTACATGGGGTGATGGAACATGCTATCAAAAGTCTATAGCTCCTAGACAAGTCAGCTGTGTTTCAAGATTTTTTTAAAATTGACCTTGCCTTTAGAAGACTTGTTACTCAGTTTTATCCAGCTCAGCTGCTGTTGAAGTTAAATAAAACAAATTGATTCTTTTTATCAGTAGACTGGCCTATGAATTAGGAATACATCCCTACAGAGGAAAAAGGATACATCATTTATATTTATTATCTGAATTGCATATTGCAGGTCTAGAAGACCAGCCTCCCTTGTCAAAAAACAGAATTGACAGAAAGGATCTCTTACAGGGCTGCCTGGGGCCTTTGATCTGCTTCCATTGTGGAGAAAATATTTCATGCTAGATATTTGCTGCCCTGTGTTGCCTCTTGCCTTTGCCACAGGGAGACCAAGGATGAAACTATAACTATGTGACATTTCTCAGTCCATTCATAGAGCAGCTTCTCTTTGTGCTTTGGTTTGGAGGAGGTTAAAAACTTGCGGATTAAAAACAAAGCCAGAATTCAACCAGAGATTATATAATTGGTTAATAAATAAAAATATAAAAAAGGAAACAAGCAGTTGTAAACAAACATATGAGGCTTGTTTCAGAGTCTGTATTTCTTGTTTCTATGCTAGGATCAATGTAGCTCAAGGAAATTCACATTTGTTTTCTCTGTACATGAGTGGTTTTGACACTTCATCTTGCAAATGTGCATATAACAGCACCTTTATTTAGTGTTAATGTCAAAACCTAGAGCCTCACAGCATCTGTGGAATGCCCCTAGAGTGCTTAGAAGTACGGCTTAAAGGAAAAATCATTCAAACTTCTTCTGTTTCTTTCAAGTGGAGCATGGAGCAATCAGACTTGTATGAATCAGATTTATATAGTTCCAGGCAGAAGGAATAGCCTGTTTTCAACAAACATTTCACTAACATAAAGTGTAAGAAGCAACATATTTATCAAACCTATGTTGAAATTTTACTTTTAAAAAGAGCACAAAGACTTCTTGTTTGCGTGTTTTAAGACGTATTAGTATTGTCAGCTACTATAGAGCCCGTTTATAACATCTGCCAAAATAGAAAGAGGCATGCAGCTTCTTAAACAGGTACAGAATGCAGCCAGCCTTCTTTTCATGGATAGAGGCAGCTGAGGGGCTTCCTCTGAAAATAAAGTATTATGCTAAACTAATTTTTTCATGGAGAATTTACTTCTCGTCTGTTCATTTTTCAAATGTAAAATATAAATAGAGAAATTTTAATTTATTAATTAATATTTTTTTAACTTCATTAAGGTATCCAAATGTTTAGAACAATTTAGACCAATCCTTAACTGTTGTCTCTCTCAGACTTTTTTTTAACCTTAGTTCTGTAAAAAGTACTTTCATCACTTAACTGCTTTTTTAAGTAGCTTAGGCCAGACAGCATTCGGGAAGTCTACATTTCTGAATGCCTTCCAACTTTTTTCTAGCTAGAAACACAGTATGAAATGAACAGGAACTGCAAAAATTATTTTATTCATACAAAAAACTTGAACTAGAATCATATCAAGAAGCATCTGTTAGGTTCAGCTTTTAAGAAAATGCTTGCTGGCTTCTGTGGACTCAGATCCCCAAAGTTTTTTTAAACTATTCTGTTTCTAGATTTGTAAACAATTTCCTTTAGACATCTGTCCAAATTGCAGTTAGGATTAGATAATTACTTAATGCCATGGGGTTTGTGTAAGGGGTTGCCATTACTGCAGTGAAGACCATGGGAGAAGTTCTGGCTGAATTCCCTTCAGGGGTCTGGAGCAAGTGCAGACGGGAGAGGCAGCTGTACTGTCCTTTAGAAAGATGATCCTTTCTTCTCCATCTGTTCTGCTTCCAGCCAGCTCCACTTGGCCAGATCCCTATCCATACTGGGCAGGGAGCACAGTTGTAACAGAGAGCACCTGTGAATTTTCTCCAAATTAGCTGGAACTAGGTGCCCAGATTTCCTGGGACAGGACATATTTTCCCATGTATTTTTGAGTCAATCATATTTTTTCCCTAGCTTTTCTTTTAGCTGAAAATTGTGGAATCTTCAAATGAAGCTGTGAATATTTCAGCAAACTCGGAATTTTATTCTTCCCTTTTTGAATCAATACTCTTCCCCTTCTTTGATACTAGAAATGATATTGTACTGAACAAGACAGACATTGATATGCACTAAGCAGTGAGTGTCTGTTGTGAGAATTGCCAGCTGACATCCAAAAAAATCCATGAATTTGTACAATCCTCTCCTTATATGTCATAACACTTTATTTATTAATATAAATCTTCCTGTGTAAAGTGCAGTCTCAGCAATAACCAGTTGTGAACTGAGCTGACTGAAGCAGCTGGAAACCACTTGGAGTTCTCTCCAACAGTTGGAGCTGCTGCAGGTGAAAAACCTGCTCACATTCACTCCTGTCATAGGGTCACATTCTGGCAGTTCTGAGGGACAGTATGGATGAAACTTCAAGGCTGTTTAGAGAGAAAAGAATCTTTGTGCCTTTGGGAAAATTTCTCGAGGCATGTAAGGGGGAATGGAGGAAGGAGAAACAAGGCCAGTTTGTAAAGCTCCATTAAGAATTTTATCATATGGACATTGACAGTTTTATAGCCTGTTGGACAACCAGAAAATAGATTTCTCTCAAAATCAATAAGCCTCGTAGATGGTTCCAGAAGGATAGGGTAGTAATCAAAAAGCTGAAATAGAAGACTATTTAAGCTCTCAGATACAAGGGAGCAAGCTGTTTAAAATCAAATAGTCTCAACTGAGTTTTCTATATTACACTGCTTTATGAATCTATCCTATTTAATTTTCATAAGATGAAACACTGACCATTTATGAAAGGGAAATGTGAGACTAAAATAAAATTTTCTGTAATGCAGTATTTCAGGTGTTCTAATTAGGTGAGTGAATAGGCAATTAATAAAGCACTGAGTAATCTGAGTACCAATCAAAGGGGTTTCTTGGAGGATTTCCTTAACTTTTCCTGAAGTTAATTTGCCATGTTCTTCTTGTATTATTAGATTTTAAGTTCAATTCATTAATAAGGAAGACTTGGGAATATATTTAGTAGCAGAAAGATTATTTTCAAGCAGTGAGCTGTAACCCTTCCTGAGGATCACAAAGGCTTTAAGATTGACTGAAAAGGCTTAGGAAAAGCTTAAGAAATTCTTTCTTCTAAGACAGCTCAGGCCTTCTGTGGGAGCAATACAGACAACCAAAAAGAGATGAGTCAAATTATTGAAAAGTTAGAGAAACACTTCTATAGATTATGCCATATTTTAAGATAGCCTATAGGCTGAAAATTGTTTAGAAACTGAAACAAACACAGAAAAAAGTAAATAGATTGTGATGCAGGGGCTGCATGATTAAATTGAAGTATAAATTGTGAGGGGAAATAGATCACAGAATCCTTCTGATCCAGAAGTCTCACAGTCAAGGGCTGCACTCACTGTTCCAACAGCCCGTTTCTGCCCTCAGTGGGATGAGATGACTGAGGATGAAGTCAGCTAAGGATTTATTCTGATATACAGATGTTCTGGTTTTGGCTGGGGTAGAGTTAATTTTTCTTCACAATATCTAGTATGAGGCTATGTTTTGAATTTGTGCTGAACAGAGGATTGATAACATAGAGATGTTTTTGTTATTGCTGAGCTGGGCTTATACTAAGCCAAGGCCCTTTCTGCTTCTTGTACTGCCGCGCTGGTGAGCAGACTGGGGGGCGTATGAGAAGTTGAGAGGAGACACAGCCAGGGCAGGTGACCCCAACTGACCAGAAGGATATTCCAGCCCATGTGACATCGTGCTCAGTATATAAAGCTGAGGGGAAGAAGGACAAAGCGGGGAACATTTGGAGTGATGGCATTTGTCTTCCCAAATAACTGTTACATGTGACGGGGCTCTACTGAACCTGCCTGCCTGTGGGAAGCAGTGAATTAATTCCTTGTTTTTCTTTGCTTGCATGCACAGCTTTTGCTTTCCCTATTAAACTGCCTTTATCTCAACCTATGAGTTTTCCAGCTTTTACCCTTCTCATTCTCTCCCAGGTGATGCTGGTGAGGGGGTGAGCAAGCAGCTGTGTGGGGCTTGGTTGCTGGCTGGGGTTAAATCATGATAAGTACATTTAAGAGGTTGGTGATTACTTGAGGAGTGAACCATTTGTTCAGTGTCATTGATGTAAGGAAAAACTGAAACAGTGGCATGTTTAGATGGAAATGCCTATAGGAAAACTTAAAGAGTAAGGAGGTAGAGGCACTCTAAAGAAGTGGATAAAGCCCTTAAAGTAACAGACAAGGAGAACTAGATAAGGAAGAAAACCCCACCAAACTCAGCAAGTTTTAGGTTTTTCT